>NC_030444.2:6505186-6695186 GCF_001660625.3 Ictalurus punctatus
TATGTCTAGAAAGTCACTTTTCATCAAAAGTACAATTACAAAACTAGTTCCCATTCATCCTGTGTCTCCATGCACACTTGTGCTCTTTATCCGCTCAAAACGCTATAGAGCGAACGAGAAGGCGCTAGGAGCAAAGGAAAGTGGTTTTTCTAACAAACTCATATAATCAGTTGCCCGACCTACTCCAATTTGATTCTTTTCACATATTTAGACATAATATAGTACTATGAAATGTTTCTGACCCAAAATATTAAGAAATATTATTGTTTACATTAAAATGCAAAAGTTGATGAAAAAGTATGATAAGGTGAAAAAAGTGACATTTTATGTCTAGAAAGTGACTTTTCATCAAAAGTACAATAACAAAACTAGTTCCCATTCATCCTGTGTCCCCTTACACACTTGTGCTCTTTATCCGCTCAAAACGCTATAGAGCGAACGAGAAGGCGCTAGGAGCAAAGGAAAGTGGTTTTTCTAACAAACTCATATAATCAGTTGCCCGACCTACTCCAATTTGATTCTTTTCACATATTTAGACATAATATAGTACTATGAAATGTTTCTGACCCAAAATATTACGAAATATGATTGTTTACATTAAAATGCAAAAGTTGATGAAAAAGTATGATAAGGTGAAAAAAGTGACATTTTATGTCTAGAAAGTCACTTTTCATCAAAAGTACAATAACAAAACTAGTTCGCATTCATCCTGTGTCCCCTTACACACTTGTGCTCTTTATCCGCTCAAAATGCTATAGAGCGAACGAGAAGGCGCTAGGAGCAAAGGAAAGTGGTTTTTCTAACAAACTCATATAATCAGTTGCCCGACCTACTCCAATTTGATTCTTTTCACATATTTAGACATAATATAGTACTATGAAATGTTTCTGACCCAAAATATTACGGAATATGATTGTTTACATTAAAAAGCAAAAGTTGATGGAAAAGTATGATAAGGTGAAAAAAGTGACATTTTATGTCTAGAAAGTGACTTTTCATCAAAAGTACAATAACAAAACTAGTTCCCATTCATCCTGTGTCCCCTCAGACACTTGTGCTCTTTATCCGCTCAAAACGCTATAGAGCGAACGAGAAGGCGCTAGGAGCAAAGGAAAGTGGTTTTTCTAACAAACTCATATAATCAAGTGCACGACGTACTCCAATTTGATTCTTTTCACATAGTTAGACATAATATAGTACTATGAAATGTTTCTGACCCAAAATATTACGAAATATGATTGTTTACATTAAAATGCAAAAGTTGATGAAATAGTATGATAAGGTGAAAAAAGTGACATTTTGTCTAGAAAGTGACTTTTCATCAAAAGTACAATAACAAAACTAGTTCCCATTCATCCTGTGTCACCATGCACACTTGTGCTCTTTATCCGCTCAAAACGCTATAGAGCGAACGAGAAGGCGCTAGGAGCAAAGGAAAGTGGTTTTTCTAACAAACTCATATAATCAAGTGCACGACGTACTCCAATTTGATTTTTTTTCACATAGTTAGACATAATATAGTACTATGAAATGTTTCTGACCCAAAATATTACGAAATATGATTGTTTACATTAAAATGCAAAAGTTGATGAAAAAGTATGATAAGGTGAAAAAAGTCACATTTTATGTCTAGAAAGTGACTTTTCATCAAAAGTACAATTACAAAACTAGTTCCCATTCATCCTGTGGCTCCATGCACACTTGTGCTCTTTATCCGCTCAAAACGCTATAGAGCGAACGAGAAGGCTCTAGGAGCAAAGGAAAGTGGTTTTTCTAACAAACTCATATAATCAGTTGCCCGACCTACTCCAATTTGATTTTTTTCACATACTTAGACATAATATAGTACTATGAAATGTTTCTGACCCAAAATATTACGAAATATGATTGTTTACATTAAAATGCAAAAGTTGATAAAAAAGTATGATAAGGTGAAAAAAGTGACATTTTATGTCTAGAAAGTGACTTTTCATCAAAAGTACAATAACAAAACTAGTTCCCATTCATCCTGTGTCCCCTTACACACTTGTGCTCTTTATCCGCTCAAAACGCTATAGAGCGAATGAGAAGGCGCTAGGAGCAAAGGAAAGTGGTTTTTCTAACAAACTCATATAATCAAGTGCACGACGTACTCCAATTTGATTCTTTTCACATAGTTAGACATAATATAGTACTATGAAATGTTTCTGACCCAAAATATTACGAAATATGATTGTTTACATTAAAATGCAAAAGTTGATGAAAAAGTATGATAAGGTGAAAAAAGTGACATTTTATGTCTAGAAAGTGACTTTTCATCAAAAGTACAATAACAAAACTAGTTCCCATTCATCCTGTGGCTCCATGCACACTTGTGCTCTTTATCCGCTCAAAACGCTATAGAGCGAACGAGAAGGCTCTAGGAGCAAAGGAAAGTGGTTTTTCTAACAAACTCATATAATCAGTTGCCCGACCTACTCCAATTTGATTTTTTTCACATACTTAGACATAATATAGTACTATGAAATGTTTCTGACCCAAAATATTACGAAATATGATTGTTTACATTAAAATGCAAAAGTTGATAAAAAAGTATGATAAGGTGAAAAAAGTGACATTTTATGTCTAGAAAGTGACTTTTCATCAAAAGTACAATAACAAAACTAGTTCCCATTCATCCTGTGTCCCCTCAGACACTTGTGCTCTTTATCCGCTCAAAACGCTATAGAGCGAACGAGAAGGCGCTAGGAGCAAAGGAAAGTGGTTTTTCTAACAAACTCATATAATCAAGTGCACGACGTACTCCAATTTGATTCTTTTCACATAGTTAGACATAATATAGTACTATGAAATGTTTCTGACCCAAAATATTACGAAATATGATTGTTTACATTAAAATGCAAAAGTTGATGAAATAGTATGATAAGGTGAAAAAAGTGACATTTTGTCTAGAAAGTGACTTTTCATCAAAAGTACAATAACAAAACTAGTTCCCATTCATCCTGTGTCACCATTCACACTTGTGCTCTTTATCCGCTCAAAACGCTATAGAGCGAACGAGAAGGCGCTAGGAGCAAAGGAAAGTGGTTTTTCTAACAAACTCATATAATCAAGTGCACGACGTACTCCAATTTGATTTTTTTCACATAGTTAGACATAATATAGTACTATGAAATGTTTCTGACCCAAAATATTACGAAATATGATTGTTTGCATTAAAAGGCAAAAGTTGATGAAAAAGTATGATAAGGTGAAAAAAGTCACATTTTATGTCTAGAAAGTGACTTTTCATCAAAAGTACAATAACAAAACTAGTTCCCATTCATCCTGTGTCTCCATGCACACTTGTGCTCTTTATCCGCTCAAAACGCTATAGAGCGAACGAGAAGGCGCTAGGAGCAAAGGAAAGTGGTTTTTCTAACAAACTCATATAATCAGTTGCCCGACCTACTCCAATTTGATTTTTTTCACATAGTTAGACATAATATAGTACTATGAAATGTTTCTGACCCAAAATATTACGAAATATGATTGTTTACATTAAAATGCAAAAGTTAATGAAAAAGTATGATAAGGTGAAAAAAGTGACATTTTATGTCTAGAAAGTGACTTTTCATCAAAAGTACAATAACAAAACTAGTTCCCATTCATCCTGTGTCCCCTTACACACTTGTGCTCTTTATCCGCTCAAAACGCTATAGAGCGAACGAGAAGGCGCTAGGAGCAAAGGAAAGTGGTTTTTCTAACAAACTCATATAATCAAGTGCACGACGTACTCCAATTTGATTTTTTTCACATAGTTAGACATAATATAGTACTATGAAATGTTTCTGAACCAAAATATTACGAAATATGATTGTTTACATTAAAATGCAAAAGTTGATGAAAAAGTATGATAAGGTGAAAAAAGTGACATTTTATGTCTAGAAAGTGACTTTTCATCAAAAGTACAATAACAAAACTAGTTCCCATTCATCCTGTGTCTCCATGCACACTTGTGCTCTTTTTCCGCTCAAAACGCTATAGAGCGAACGAGAAGGCGCTAGGAGCAAAGGAAAGTGGTTTTTCTAACAAACTCATATAATCAGTTGCCCGACCTACTCCAATTTGATTTTTTTCACATACTTAGACATAATATAGTACTATGAAATGTTTCTGACACAAAATATTACGAAATATGATTGTTTACATTAAAATGCAAAAGTTGATGAAAAAGTATGATAAGGTGAAAAAAGTGACATTTTATGTCTAGAAAGTGACTTTTCATCAAAAGTACAATAACAAAACTAGTTCCCATTCATCCTGTGTCCCCTTACACACTTGTGCTCTTTATCCGCTCAAAACGCTATAGAGCGAACGAGAAGGCGCTAGGAGCAAAGGAAAGTGGTTTTTCTAACAAACTCATATAATCAGTTGCCCGACCTACTCCAATTTGATTCTTTTCACATATTTAGACATAATATAGTACTATGAAATGTTTCTGACCCAAAATATTACGAAATGTGATTGTTTACATTAAAATGCAAAAGTTGATGAAAAAGTATGATAAGGTGAAAAAAGTCACATTTTATGTCTAGAAAGTGACTTTTCATCAAAAGTACAATAACAAAACTAGTTCGCATTCATCCTGTGTCCCCTTACACACTTGTGCTCTTTATCCGCTCAAAACGCTATAGAGCGAACGAGAAGGCGCTAGGAGCAAAGGAAAGTGGTTTTTCTAACAAACTCATATAATCAGTTGCCCGACCTACTCCAATTTGATTCTTTTCACATATTTAGACATAATATAGTACTATGAAATGTTTCTGACCCAAAATATTACGAAATGTGATTGTTTACATTAAAATGCAAAAGTTGATGAAAAAGTATGATAAGGTGAAAAAAGTCACATTTTATGTCTAGAAAGTGACTTTTCATCAAAAGTACAATAACAAAACTAGTTCCCATTCATCCTGTGTCTCCATGCACACTTGTGCTCTTTATCCGCTCAAAACGCTATAGAGCGAACGAGAAGGCGCTAGGAGCAAAGGAAAGTGGTTTTTCTAACAAACTCATATAATCAGTTGCCCGACCTACTCCAATTTGATTTTTTTCACATACTTAGACATAATATAGTACTATGAAATGTTTCTGACCCAAAATATTACGAAATATGATTGTTTACATTAAAATGCAAAAGTTGATAAAAAAGTATGATAAGGTGAAAAAAGTGACATTTTATGTCTAGAAAGTGACTTTTCATCAAAAGTATAATAACAAAACTAGTTCCCATTCATCCTGTGTCTCCATGCACACTTGTGCTCTTTATCCGCTCAAAACGCTATAGAGCGAACGAGAAGGCGCTAGGAGCAAAGGAAAGTGGTTTTTCTAACAAACTCATATAATCAAGTGCACGACGTACTCCAATTTGATTCTTTTCACATAGTTAGACATAATATAGTACTATGAAATGTTTCTGACCCAAAATATTACGAAATATGATTGTTTACATTAAAATGCAAAAGTTGATGAAAAAGTATGATAAGGTGAAAAAAGTGACATTTTATGTCTAGAAAGTGACTTTTCATCAAAAGTACAATAACAAAACTAGTTCCCATTCATCCTGTGTCTCCATGCACACTTGTGCTCTTTATCCGCTCAAAACGCTATAGAGCGAACGAGAACGCGCTAGGAGCAAAGGAAAGTGGTTTTTCTAACAAACTCATATAATCAAGTGCACGACGTACTCCAATTTGATTTTTTTCACATAGTTAGACATAATATAGTACTATGAAATGTTTCTGACCCAAAATATTACGAAATATGATTGTTTACATTAAAATGCAAAAGTTGATGAAATAGTATGATAAGGTGAAAAAAGTGACATTTTGTCTAGAAAGTGACTTTTCATCAAAAGTACAATAACAAAACTAGTTCCCATTCATCCTGTGTCACCATGCACACTTGTGCTCTTTATCCGCTCAAAACGCTATAGAGCGAACGAGAAGGCGCTAGGAGCAAAGGAAAGTGGTTTTTCTAACAAACTCATATAATCAGTTGCCCGACCTACTACAATTTGATTCTTTTCACATATTTAGACATAATATAGTACTATGAAATGTTTCTGACCAAAAATTTTACGAAATATGATTGTTTACATTAAAATGCAAAAGTTGATGAAAAAGTATGATAAGGTGAAAAAGGTGACATTTTATGTCTAGAAAGTCACTTTTCATCAAAAGTACAATTACAAAACTAGTTCCCATTCATCCTGTGTCTCCATGCACACTTGTGCTCTTTATCCGCTCAAAACGCTATAGAGCGAACGAGAAGGCGCTAGGAGCAAAGGAAAGTGGTTTTTCTAACAAACTCATATAATCAGTTGCCCGACCTACTCCAATTTGATTCTTTTCACATATTTAGACATAATATAGTACTATGAAATGTTTCTGACCCAAAATATTACGAAATATGATTGTTTACATTAAAATGCAAAAGTTGATGAAAAAGTATGATAAGGTGAAAAAAGTGACATTTTATGTCTAGAAAGTGACTTTTCATCAAAAGTACAATAACAAAACTAGTTCCCATTCATCCTGTGTCTCCATGCACACTTGTGCTCTTTATCCGCTCAAAACGCTATAGAGCGAACGAGAAGGCGCTAGGAGCAAAGGAAAGTGGTTTTTCTAACAAACTCATATAATCAGTTGATCGACCTACTCCAATTTGATTCTTTTCACATATTTAGACATAATATAGTACTATGAAATGTTTCTGACCAAAAATTTTACGAAATATGATTGTTTACATTAAAATGCAAAAGTTGATGAAAAAGTATGATAAGGTGAAAAAAGTGACATTTTATGTCTAGCAAGTCACTTTTCATCAAAGGTACAATTACAAAACTAGTTCCCATTCATCCTGTGTCTCCATGCACACTTGTGCTCTTTATCCGCTCAAAACGCTATAGAGCGAACGAGAAGGCGCTAGGAGCAAAGGAAAGTGGTTTTTCTAACAAACTCATATAATCAGTTGCCCGACCTACTCCAATTTGATTTTTTTCACATAGTTAGACATAATATAGTACTATGAAGTTTGATTCTTTTCACATATTTAGACATAATGTAGTACTATGAAATGTTTCTGACTCAAAATATTACGAAATATGATTGTTTACATTAAAATGCAAAAGTTGATGAAAAAGTATGATACATTGAAAAAGGTGACATTTTATGTCTAGAAAGTCACTTTTCATCAAAAGTACAATTACAAAACTAGTTCCCATTCATCCTGTGTCTCCATGCACACTTGTGCTCTTTATCCGCTCAAAACGCGATAGAGCGAACGAGAAGGCGCTAGGAGCAAAGGAAAGTGGTTTTTCTAACAAACTCATATAATCAGTTGATCGACCTACTCCAATTTGATTCTTTTCACATATTTAGACATAATATAGTACTATGAAATGTTTCTGACCCAAAATATTACGAAATGTGATTGTTTACATTAAAATGCAAAAGTTGATGAAAAAGTATGATACGGTGAAAAAAGTGACATTGTATGTCTAGAAAGTCACTTTTCATCAAAAGTACAATTACAAAACTAGTTCCCATTCATCCTGTGTCTCCATGCACACTTGTGCTCTTTATCCGCTCAAAACGCTATAGAGCGAACGAGAAGGCGCTAGGGGCAAAGGAAAGTGGTTTTTCTAACAAACTCATATAATCAGTTGCCCGACCTACTCCAATTTGATTCTTTTCACATATTTAGACATAATATAGTACTATGAAATGTTTCTGACCCAAAATATTACGAAATATGATTGTTTACATTAAAATGCAAAAGTTGATGAAAAAGTATGATAAGGTGAAAAAAGTGACATTTTATGTCTAGCAAGTCACTTTTCATCAAAGGTACAATTACAAAACTAGTTCCCATTCATCCTGTGTCTCCATGCACACTTGTGCTCTTTATCCGCTCAAAACGCTGTAGAGCGAACGAGAAGGCGCTAGGAGCAAAGGAAAGTGGTTTTTCTAACAAACTCATATAATCAGTTGCCCGACCTACTCCAATTTGATTCTTTTCACATATTTAGACATAATATAGTACTATGAAATGTTTCTGACCAAAAATTTTACGAAATATGATTGTTTACATTAAAATACAAAAGTTGATGAAAAAGTATGATAAGGTGAAAAAGGTGACATTTTATGTCTAGAAAGTCACTTTTCATCAAAAGTACAATTACAAAACTAATTCCCATTCACCCTGTGTCTCCATGCACACTTGTGCTCTTTATCCGCTCAAAACGCTGTAGAGCGAACGAGAAGGCGCTAGGAGCAAAGGAAAGTGGTTTTTCTAACAAAGTCATATAATCAGTTGCCCGACCTACTCCAATTTGATTCTTTTCACATATTTAGACATAATATAGTACTATGAAATGTTTCTGACTCAAAATATTACGAAATATGATTGTTTACATTAAAATGCAAAAGTTGATGAAAAAGTATGATACATTGAAAAAGGTGACATTTTATGTCTAGAAAGTCACTTTTCATCAAAAGTACAATTACAAAACTAGTTCCCATTCATCCTGTGTCTCCATGCACACTTGTGCTCTTTATCCGCTCAAAACGCGATAGAGCGAACGAGAAGGCGCTAGGAGCAAAGGAAAGTGGTTTTTCTAACAAACTCATATAATCAGTTGATCGACCTACTCCAATTTGATTCTTTTCACATATTTAGACATAATATAGTACTATGAAATGTTTCTGACCCAAAATATTACGAAATGTGATTGTTTACATTAAAATGCAAAAGTTGATGAAAAAGTATGATACGGTGAAAAAAGTGACATTGTATGTCTAGAAAGTCACTTTTCATCAAAAGTACAATTACAAAACTAGTTCCCATTCATCCTGTGTCTCCATGCACACTTGTGCTCTTTATCCGCTCAAAACGCTATAGAGCGAACGAGAAGGCGCTAGGAGCAAAGGAAAGTGGTTTTTCTAACAAACTCATATAATCAGTTGCCCGACCTACTCCAATTTGATTCTTTTCACATATTTAGACATAATATAGTACTATGAAATGTTTCTGACCCAAAATATTAAGAAATATGATTGTTTACATTAAAATGCAAAAGTTGATGAAAAAGTATGATAAGGTGAAAAAAGTGACATTTTTTGTCTAGAAAGTCACTTTTCATCAAAAGTACAATTACAAAACTAGTTCCCATTCATCCTGTGTCTCCATGCACACTTGTGCTCATTATCCGCTCAAAACGCTATACAGAAAACGAGAAGGGGCTAGGAGCAAAGGAAAGTGGTTTTTCTAACAAACTCATATAATCAGTTGATCGACCTACTCCAATTTGATTCTTTCCACATATTTAGACATAATATAGTACTATGAAATGTTTCTGACCAAAAATATTACGAAATATGATTGTTTACATTAAAATGCAAAAGTTGATGAAAAAGTATGATAAGGTGAAAAAATTAACATTTTATGTCTAGCAAGTCACTTTTCATCAAAAGTACAATTACAAAACTAGTTCCCATTCATCCTGTGTCTCCATGCACACTTGTGCTCTTTATCCGCTCAAAACGCTATAGAGCGAACGAGAAGGCGCTAGGAGCAAAGGAAAGTGGTTTTTCTAACAAACTCATATAATCAGTTGCCCGACCTACTCCAATTTGATTCTTTTCACATACTTAGACATAATATAGTACTATGAAATGTTTCTGACCAAAAATATTAAGAAATATGATTGTTTACATTAAAATGCAAAAGTTGATGAAAAAGTATGATAAGGTGAAAAAAGTAACATTTTATGTCTAGCAAGTCACTTTTCATCAAAAGTACAATTACAAAACTAGTTCCCATTCATCCTGTGTCTCCATGCACACTTGTGCTCTTTATCCGCTCAAAACGCTATAGAGCGAACGAGGAGGCGCTAGGAGCAAAGGAAAGTGGTTTTTCTAACAAACTCATATAATCAGTTGCCCGACCTACTCCAATTTGATTCTTTTCACATATTTAGACATAATATAGTACTATGAAATGTTTCTGACCCAAAATATTACGAAATATGATTGTTTACATTAAAATGCAAAAGTTGATGAAAAAGTATGATAAGGTGAAAAAAGTGACATTTTATGTCTAGAAAGTGACTTTTCATCAAAAGTACAATAACAAAACTAGTTCCCATTCATCCTGTGTCTCCATGCACACTTGTGCTCTTTATCCGCTCAAAACGCTATAGAGCGAACGACAAGGCGCTAGGAGCAAAGGAAAGTGGTTTTTCTAACAAACTCATATAATCACTTGCCCGACCTACTCCAATTTGATTCTTTTCACATATTTAGACATAATGTAGTACTATGAAATGTTTCTGACCCAAAATATTACGAAATATGATTGTTTACATTAAAATGCAAAAGTTGATGAAAAAGTATGATAAGGTGAAAAAAGTGACATTTTATGTCTAGAAAGTCACTTTTCATCAAAAGTACAATTACAAAACTAGTTCCCATTCATCCTGTGTCTCCATGCACACTTGTGCTCTTTATCCGCTCAAAACGCTATAGAGCGAACGAGAAGGCGCTAGGAGCAAAGGAAAGTGGTTTTTCTAACAAACTCATATAATCAGTTGCCCGACCTACTCCAATTTGATTCTTTTCACATATTTAGACATAATATAGTACTATGAAATGTTTCTGACCCAAAATATTAAGAAATATTATTGTTTACATTAAAATGCAAAAGTTGATGAAAAAGTATGATAAGGTGAAAAAAGTGACATTTTTTGTCTAGAAAGTCACTTTTCATCAAAAGTACAATTACAAAACTAGTTCCCATTCATCCTGTGTCTCCATGCACACTTGTGCTCATTATCCGCTCAAAACGCTATACAGAAAACGAGAAGGCGCTAGGAGCAAAGGAAAGTGGTTTTTCTAACAAACTCATATAATCAGTTGATCGACCTACTCCAATTTGATTCTTTCCACATATTTAGACATAATATAGTACTATGAAATGTTTCTGACCCAAAATATTACGAAATATGATTGTTTACATTAAAATGCAAAAGTTGATGAAAAAGTATGATAAGGTGAAAAAATTAACATTTTATGTCTAGCAAGTCACTTTTCATCAAAAGTACAATTACAAAACTAGTTCCCATTCATCCTGTGTCTCCATGCACACTTGTGCTCTTTATCCGCTCAAAACGCTATAGAGCGAACGAGAAGGCGCTAGGAGCAAAGGAAAGTGGTTTTTCTAACAAACTCATATAATCAGTTGCCCGACCTACTCCAATTTGATTCTTTTCACATACTTAGACATAATATAGTACTATGAAATGTTTCTGACCCAAAATATTAAGAAATATGATTGTTTACATTAAAATGCAAAAGTTGATGAAAAAGTATGATAAGGTGAAAAAAGTAACATTTTATGTCTAGCAAGTCACTTTTCATCAAAAGTACAATTACAAAACTAGTTCCCATTCATCCTGTGTCTCCATGCACACTTGTGCTCTTTATCCGCTCAAAACGCTATAGAGCGAACGAGGAGGCGCTAGGAGCAAAGGAAAGTGGTTTTTCTAACAAACTCATATAATCAGTTGCCCGACCTACTCCAATTTGATTCTTTTCACATATTTAGACATAATATAGTACTATGAAATGTTTCTGACCCAAAATATTACGAAATATGATTGTTTACATTAAAATGCAAAAGTTGATGAAAAAGTATGATAAGGTGAAAAAAGTGACATTTTATGTCTAGAAAGTGACTTTTCATCAAAAGTACAATAACAAAACTAGTTCCCATTCATCCTGTGTCTCCATGCACACTTGTGCTCTTTATCCGCTCAAAACGCTATAGAGCGAACGACAAGGCGCTAGGAGCAAAGGAAAGTGGTTTTTCTAACAAACTCATATAATCACTTGCCCGACCTACTCCAATTTGATTCTTTTCACATATTTAGACATAATGTAGTACTATGAAATGTTTCTGACCCAAAATATTACGAAATATGATTGTTTACATTAAAATGCAAAAGTTGATGAAAAAGTATGATAAGGTGAAAAAAGTGACATTTTATGTCTAGAAAGTCACTTTTCATCAAAAGTACAATTACAAAACTAGTTCCCATTCATCCTGTGTCTCCATGCACACTTGTGCTCTTTATCCGCTCAAAACGCTATAGAGCGAACGAGAAGGCGCTAGGAGCAAAGGAAAGTGCTTTTTCTAACAAACTCATATAATCAGTTGCCCGACCTACTCCAATTTGATTCTTTTCACATATTTAGACATAATATAGTACTATGAAATGTTTCTGACCAAAAATTTTACGAAATATGATTGTTTACATTAAAATACAAAAGTTGATGAAAAAGTATGATAAGGTGAAAAAGGTGACATTTTATGTCTAGAAAGTCACTTTTCATCAAAAGTACAATTACAAAACTAGTTCCCATTCATCCTGTGTCTCCATGCACACTTGTGCTCTTTATCCGCTCAAAACGCTATACAGCGAACGAGAAGGCGCTAGGAGCAAAGGAAAGTGGTTTTTCTAACAAACTCATATAATCAGTTGCCCGACCTACTCCAATTTGATTCTTTTCACATATTTAGACATAATATAGTACTATGAAATGTTTCTGACCCAAAATATTACGAAATATGATTGTTTACATTAAAATGCAAAAGTTGATGAAAAAGTATGATAAGGTGAAAAAAGTGACATTTTATGTCTAAAAAGTCACTTTTCATCAAAAGTACAATAAAAAAACTAGTTCCCATTCATCCTGTGTCCCCTTACACACTTGTGCTCTTTATCCGCTCAAAACACTATACAGCGAACGAGAAGGCGCTAGGAGCAAAGGAAAGTGGTTTTTCTAACAAACTCATATAATCAGTTGCCCGACCTACTCCAATTTGATTCTTTTCACATATTTAGACATAATGTAGTACTATGAAATGTTTCTGACCCAAAATATTACGAAATATGATTGTTTACATTAAAATGCAAAAGTTGATGAAAAAGTATGATAAGGTGAAAAAAGTAACATTTTATGTCTAGCAAGTCACTTTTCATCAAAAGTACAATTACAAAACTAGTTCCCATTCATCCTGTGTCTCCATGCACACTTGTGCTCTTTATCCGCTCAAAACGCTATAGAGCGAACGAGGAGGCGCTAGGAGCAAAGGAAAGTGGTTTTTCTAACAAACTCATATAATCAGTTGCCCGACCTACTCCAATTTGATTTTTTTCACATAGTTAGACATAATATAGTACTATGAAGTTTGATTCTTTTCACATATTTAGACATAATGTAGTACTATGAAATGTTTCTGACTCAAAATATTACGAAATATGATTGTTTACATTAAAATGCAAAAGTTGATGAAAAAGTATGATACATTGAAAAAGGTGACATTTTATGTCTAGAAAGTCACTTTTCATCAAAAGTACAATTACAAAACTAGTTCCCATTCATCCTGTGTCTCCATGCACACTTGTGCTCTTTATCCGCTCAAAACGCGATAGAGCGAACGAGAAGGCGCTAGGAGCAAAGGAAAGTGGTTTTTCTAACAAACTCATATAATCAGTTGATCGACCTACTCCAATTTGATTCTTTTCACATATTTAGACATAATATAGTACTATGAAATGTTTCTGACCCAAAATATTACGAAATGTGATTGTTTACATTAAAATGCAAAAGTTGATGAAAAAGTATGATACGGTGAAAAAAGTGACATTGTATGTCTAGAAAGTCACTTTTCATCAAAAGTACAATTACAAAACTAGTTCCCATTCATCCTGTGTCTCCATGCACACTTGTGCTCTTTATCCGCTCAAAACGCTATAGAGCGAACGAGAAGGCGCTAGGGGCAAAGGAAAGTGGTTTTTCTAACAAACTCATATAATCAGTTGCCCGACCTACTCCAATTTGATTCTTTTCACATATTTAGACATAATATAGTACTATGAAATGTTTCTGACCCAAAATATTACGAAATATGATTGTTTACATTAAAATGCAAAAGTTGATGAAAAAGTATGATAAGGTGAAAAAAGTGACATTTTATGTCTAGCAAGTCACTTTTCATCAAAGGTACAATTACAAAACTAGTTCCCATTCATCCTGTGTCTCCATGCACACTTGTGCTCTTTATCCGCTCAAAACGCTGTAGAGCGAACGAGAAGGCGCTAGGAGCAAAGGAAAGTGGTTTTTCTAACAAACTCATATAATCAGTTGCCCGACCTACTCCAATTTGATTCTTTTCACATATTTAGACATAATATAGTACTATGAAATGTTTCTGACCAAAAATTTTACGAAATATGATTGTTTACATTAAAATACAAAAGTTGATGAAAAAGTATGATAAGGTGAAAAAGGTGACATTTTATGTCTAGAAAGTCACTTTTCATCAAAAGTACAATTACAAAACTAATTCCCATTCACCCTGTGTCTCCATGCACACTTGTGCTCTTTATCCGCTCAAAACGCTGTAGAGCGAACGAGAAGGCGCTAGGAGCAAAGGAAAGTGGTTTTTCTAACAAAGTCATATAATCAGTTGCCCGACCTACTCCAATTTGATTCTTTTCACATATTTAGACATAATATAGTACTATGAAATGTTTCTGACTCAAAATATTACGAAATATGATTGTTTACATTAAAATGCAAAAGTTGATGAAAAAGTATGATACATTGAAAAAGGTGACATTTTATGTCTAGAAAGTCACTTTTCATCAAAAGTACAATTACAAAACTAGTTCCCATTCATCCTGTGTCTCCATGCACACTTGTGCTCTTTATCCGCTCAAAACGCGATAGAGCGAACGAGAAGGCGCTAGGAGCAAAGGAAAGTGGTTTTTCTAACAAACTCATATAATCAGTTGATCGACCTACTCCAATTTGATTCTTTTCACATATTTAGACATAATATAGTACTATGAAATGTTTCTGACCCAAAATATTACGAAATGTGATTGTTTACATTAAAATGCAAAAGTTGATGAAAAAGTATGATACGGTGAAAAAAGTGACATTGTATGTCTAGAAAGTCACTTTTCATCAAAAGTACAATTACAAAACTAGTTCCCATTCATCCTGTGTCTCCATGCACACTTGTGCTCTTTATCCGCTCAAAACGCTATAGAGCGAACGAGAAGGCGCTAGGAGCAAAGGAAAGTGGTTTTTCTAACAAACTCATATAATCAGTTGCCCGACCTACTCCAATTTGATTCTTTTCACATATTTAGACATAATATAGTACTATGAAATGTTTCTGACCCAAAATATTAAGAAATATGATTGTTTACATTAAAATGCAAAAGTTGATGAAAAAGTATGATAAGGTGAAAAAAGTGACATTTTTTGTCTAGAAAGTCACTTTTCATCAAAAGTACAATTACAAAACTAGTTCCCATTCATCCTGTGTCTCCATGCACACTTGTGCTCATTATCCGCTCAAAACGCTATACAGAAAACGAGAAGGGGCTAGGAGCAAAGGAAAGTGGTTTTTCTAACAAACTCATATAATCAGTTGATCGACCTACTCCAATTTGATTCTTTCCACATATTTAGACATAATATAGTACTATGAAATGTTTCTGACCCAAAATATTACGAAATATGATTGTTTACATTAAAATGCAAAAGTTGATGAAAAAGTATGATAAGGTGAAAAAATTAACATTTTATGTCTAGCAAGTCACTTTTCATCAAAAGTACAATTACAAAACTAGTTCCCATTCATCCTGTGTCTCCATGCACACTTGTGCTCTTTATCCGCTCAAAACGCTATAGAGCGAACGAGAAGGCGCTAGGAGCAAAGGAAAGTGGTTTTTCTAACAAACTCATATAATCAGTTGCCCGACCTACTCCAATTTGATTCTTTTCACATACTTAGACATAATATAGTACTATGAAATGTTTCTGACCAAAAATATTAAGAAATATGATTGTTTACATTAAAATGCAAAAGTTGATGAAAAAGTATGATAAGGTGAAAAAAGTAACATTTTATGTCTAGCAAGTCACTTTTCATCAAAAGTACAATTACAAAACTAGTTCCCATTCATCCTGTGTCTCCATGCACACTTGTGCTCTTTATCCGCTCAAAACGCTATAGAGCGAACGAGGAGGCGCTAGGAGCAAAGGAAAGTGGTTTTTCTAACAAACTCATATAATCAGTTGCCCGACCTACTCCAATTTGATTCTTTTCACATATTTAGACATAATATAGTACTATGAAATGTTTCTGACCCAAAATATTACGAAATATGATTGTTTACATTAAAATGCAAAAGTTGATGAAAAAGTATGATAAGGTGAAAAAAGTGACATTTTATGTCTAGAAAGTGACTTTTCATCAAAAGTACAATAACAAAACTAGTTCCCATTCATCCTGTGTCTCCATGCACACTTGTGCTCTTTATCCGCTCAAAACGCTATAGAGCGAACGACAAGGCGCTAGGAGCAAAGGAAAGTGGTTTTTCTAACAAACTCATATAATCACTTGCCCGACCTACTCCAATTTGATTCTTTTCACATATTTAGACATAATGTAGTACTATGAAATGTTTCTGACCCAAAATATTACGAAATATGATTGTTTACATTAAAATGCAAAAGTTGATGAAAAAGTATGATAAGGTGAAAAAAGTGACATTTTATGTCTAGAAAGTCACTTTTCATCAAAAGTACAATTACAAAACTAGTTCCCATTCATCCTGTGTCTCCATGCACACTTGTGCTCTTTATCCGCTCAAAACGCTATAGAGCGAACGAGAAGGCGCTAGGAGCAAAGGAAAGTGGTTTTTCTAACAAACTCATATAATCAGTTGCCCGACCTACTCCAATTTGATTCTTTTCACATATTTAGACATAATATAGTACTATGAAATGTTTCTGACCCAAAATATTAAGAAATATTATTGTTTACATTAAAATGCAAAAGTTGATGAAAAAGTATGATAAGGTGAAAAAAGTGACATTTTTTGTCTAGAAAGTCACTTTTCATCAAAAGTACAATTACAAAACTAGTTCCCATTCATCCTGTGTCTCCATGCACACTTGTGCTCATTATCCGCTCAAAACGCTATACAGAAAACGAGAAGGCGCTAGGAGCAAAGGAAAGTGGTTTTTCTAACAAACTCATATAATCAGTTGATCGACCTACTCCAATTTGATTCTTTCCACATATTTAGACATAATATAGTACTATGAAATGTTTCTGACCCAAAATATTACGAAATATGATTGTTTACATTAAAATGCAAAAGTTGATGAAAAAGTATGATAAGGTGAAAAAATTAACATTTTATGTCTAGCAAGTCACTTTTCATCAAAAGTACAATTACAAAACTAGTTCCCATTCATCCTGTGTCTCCATGCACACTTGTGCTCTTTATCCGCTCAAAACGCTATAGAGCGAACGAGAAGGCGCTAGGAGCAAAGGAAAGTGGTTTTTCTAACAAACTCATATAATCAGTTGCCCGACCTACTCCAATTTGATTCTTTTCACATACTTAGACATAATATAGTACTATGAAATGTTTCTGACCCAAAATATTAAGAAATATGATTGTTTACATTAAAATGCAAAAGTTGATGAAAAAGTATGATAAGGTGAAAAAAGTAACATTTTATGTCTAGCAAGTCACTTTTCATCAAAAGTACAATTACAAAACTAGTTCCCATTCATCCTGTGTCTCCATGCACACTTGTGCTCTTTATCCGCTCAAAACGCTATAGAGCGAACGAGGAGGCGCTAGGAGCAAAGGAAAGTGGTTTTTCTAACAAACTCATATAATCAGTTGCCCGACCTACTCCAATTTGATTCTTTTCACATATTTAGACATAATATAGTACTATGAAATGTTTCTGACCCAAAATATTACGAAATATGATTGTTTACATTAAAATGCAAAAGTTGATGAAAAAGTATGATAAGGTGAAAAAAGTGACATTTTATGTCTAGAAAGTGACTTTTCATCAAAAGTACAATAACAAAACTAGTTCCCATTCATCCTGTGTCTCCATGCACACTTGTGCTCTTTATCCGCTCAAAACGCTATAGAGCGAACGACAAGGCGCTAGGAGCAAAGGAAAGTGGTTTTTCTAACAAACTCATATAATCACTTGCCCGACCTACTCCAATTTGATTCTTTTCACATATTTAGACATAATGTAGTACTATGAAATGTTTCTGACCCAAAATATTACGAAATATGATTGTTTACATTAAAATGCAAAAGTTGATGAAAAAGTATGATAAGGTGAAAAAAGTGACATTTTATGTCTAGAAAGTCACTTTTCATCAAAAGTACAATTACAAAACTAGTTCCCATTCATCCTGTGTCTCCATGCACACTTGTGCTCTTTATCCGCTCAAAACGCTATAGAGCGAACGAGAAGGCGCTAGGAGCAAAGGAAAGTGCTTTTTCTAACAAACTCATATAATCAGTTGCCCGACCTACTCCAATTTGATTCTTTTCACATATTTAGACATAATATAGTACTATGAAATGTTTCTGACCAAAAATTTTACGAAATATGATTGTTTACATTAAAATACAAAAGTTGATGAAAAAGTATGATAAGGTGAAAAAGGTGACATTTTATGTCTAGAAAGTCACTTTTCATCAAAAGTACAATTACAAAACTAGTTCCCATTCATCCTGTGTCTCCATGCACACTTGTGCTCTTTATCCGCTCAAAACGCTATACAGCGAACGAGAAGGCGCTAGGAGCAAAGGAAAGTGGTTTTTCTAACAAACTCATATAATCAGTTGCCCGACCTACTCCAATTTGATTCTTTTCACATATTTAGACATAATATAGTACTATGAAATGTTTCTGACCCAAAATATTACGAAATATGATTGTTTACATTAAAATGCAAAAGTTGATGAAAAAGTATGATAAGGTGAAAAAAGTGACATTTTATGTCTAAAAAGTCACTTTTCATCAAAAGTACAATAAAAAAACTAGTTCCCATTCATCCTGTGTCCCCTTACACACTTGTGCTCTTTATCCGCTCAAAACACTATACAGCGAACGAGAAGGCGCTAGGAGCAAAGGAAAGTGGTTTTTCTAACAAACTCATATAATCAGTTGCCCGACCTACTCCAATTTGATTCTTTTCACATATTTAGACATAATGTAGTACTATGAAATGTTTCTGACCCAAAATATTACGAAATATGATTGTTTACATTAAAATGCAAAAGTTGATGAAAAAGTATGATAAGGTGAAAAAAGTAACATTTTATGTCTAGCAAGTCACTTTTCATCAAAAGTACAATTACAAAACTAGTTCCCATTCATCCTGTGTCTCCATGCACACTTGTGCTCTTTATCCGCTCAAAACGCTATAGAGCGAACGAGGAGGCGCTAGGAGCAAAGGAAAGTGGTTTTTCTAACAAACTCATATAATCAGTTGCCCGACCTACTCCAATTTGATTCTTTTCACATATTTAGACATAATATAGTACTATGAAATGTTTCTGACCCAAAATATTACGAAATATGATTGTTTACATTAAAATGCAAAAGTTGATGAAAAAGTATGATAAGGTGAAAAAAGTGACATTTTATGTCTAGAAAGTGACTTTTCATCAAAAGTACAATAACAAAACTAGTTCCCATTCATCCTGTGTCTTTATGCACACTTGTGCTCTTTATCCGCTCAAAACGCTATAGAGCGAACGACAAGGCGCTAGGAGCAAAGGAAAGTGGTTTTTCTAACAAACTCATATAATCAGTTGCCCGACCTACTCCAATTTGATTCTTTTCACATATTTAGACATAATGTAGTACTATGAAATGTTTCTGACCCAAAATATTACGAAATATGATTGTTTACATTAAAATGCAAAAGTTGATGAAAAAGTATGATAAGGTGAAAAAAGTGACATTTTATGTCTAGAAAGTCACTTTTCATCAAAAGTACAATTACAAAACTAGTTCCCATTCATCCTGTGTCTCCATGCACACTTGTGCTCTTTATCCGCTCAAAACGCTATAGAGCGAACGAGAAGGCGCTAGGAGCAAAGGAAAGTGGTTTTTCTAACAAACTCATATAATCAGTTGCCCGACCTACTCCAATTTGATTCTTTTCACATATTTAGACATAATATAGTACTATGAAATGTTTCTGACCAAAAATTTTACGAAATATGATTGTTTACATTAAAATACAAAAGTTGATGAAAAAGTATGATAAGGTGAAAAAGGTGACATTTTATGTCTAGAAAGTCACTTTTCATCAAAAGTACAATTACAAAACTAGTTCCCATTCATCCTGTGTCTCCATGCACACTTGTGCTCTTTATCCGCTCAAAACGCTATACAGCGAACGAGAAGGCGCTAGGAGCAAAGGAAAGTGGTTTTTCTAACAAACTCATATAATCAGTTGCCCGACCTACTCCAATTTGATCCTTTTCACATATTTAGACATAATATAGTACTATGAAATGTTTCTGACCCAAAATATTACGAAATATGATTGTTTACATTAAAATGCAAAAGTTGATGAAAAAGTATGATAAGGTGAAAAAAGTGACATTTTATGTCTAAAAAGTCACTTTTCATCAAAAGTACAATAAAAAAACTAGTTCCCATTCATCCTGTGTCCCCTTACACACTTGTGCTCTTTATCCGCTCAAAACACTATACAGCAAACGAGAAGGCGCTAGGAGCAAAGGAAAGTGGTTTTTCTAACAAACTCATATAATCAGTTGCCCGACCTACTCCAATTTGATTCTTTTCACATATTTAGACATAATGTAGTACTATGAAATGTTTCTGACCCAAAATATTACGAAATATGATTGTTTACATTAAAATGCAAAAGTTGATGAAAAAGTATGATAAGGTGAAAAAAGTGACATTTTATGTCTAGAAAGTCACTTTTCATCAAAAGTACAATTACAAAACTAGTTCCCATTCATCCTGTGTCTCCATGCACACTTGTGCTCTTTATCCGCTCAAAACGCTATAGAGCGAACGAGAAGGCGCTAGGAGCAAAGGAAAGTGCTTTTTCTAACAAACTCATATAATCAGTTGCCCGACCTACTCCAATTTGATTCTTTTCACATATTTAGACATAATATAGTACTATGAAATGTTTCTGACCAAAAATTTTACGAAATATGATTGTTTACATTAAAATGCAAAAGTTGATGAAAAAGTATGATAAGGTGAAAAAGGTGACATTTTATGTCTAGAAAGTCACTTTTCATCAAAAGTACAATTACAAAACTAGTTCCCATTCATCCTGTGTCTCCATGCACACTTGTGCTCTTTATCCGCTCAAAACGCTATAGAGCGAACGAGAAGGCGCTAGGAGCAAAGGAAAGTGGTTTTTCTAACAAACTCATATAATCAGTTGCCCGACCTACTCCAATTTCATTCTTTTCACATATTTAGACATAATATAGTACTATGAAATGTTTCTGACTCAAAATATTACGAAATATGATTGTTTACATTAAAATGCAAAAGTTGATGAAAAAGTATGATACATTGAAAAAGGTGACATTTTATGTCTAGAAAGTCACTTTTCATCAAAAGTACAATTACAAAACTAGTTCCCATTCATCCTGTGTCTCCATGCACACTTGTGCTCTTTATCCGCTCAAAACGCGATAGAGCGAACGAGAAGGCGCTAGGAGCAAAGGAAAGTGGTTTTTCTAACAAACTCATATAATCAGTTGATCGACCTACTCCAATTTGATTCTTTTCACATATTTAGACATAATATAGTACTATGAAATGTTTCTGACCCAAAATATTACGAAATGTGATTGTTTACATTAAAATGCAAAAGTTGATGAAAAAGTATGATACGGTGAAAAAAGTGACATTGTATGTCTAGAAAGTCACTTTTCATCAAAAGTACAATTACAAAACTAGTTCCCATTCATCCTGTGTCTCCATGCACACTTGTGCTCTTTATCCGCTCAAAACGCTATAGAGCGAACGAGAAGGCGCTAGGAGCAAAGGAAAGTGGTTTTTCTAACAAACTCATATAATCAGTTGCCCGACCTACTCCAATTTGATTCTTTTCACATATTTAGACATAATATAGTACTATGAAATGTTTCTGACCCAAAATATTACGAAATGTGATTGTTTACATTAAAATGCAAAAGTTGATGAAAAAGTATGATAAGGTGAAAAAAGTGACATTTTTTGTCTAGAAAGTCACTTTTCATCAAAAGTACAATTACAAAACTAGTTCCCATTCATCCTGTGTCTCCATGCACACTTGTGCTCATTATCCGCTCAAAACGCTATACAGAAAACGAGAAGGCGCTAGGAGCAAAGGAAAGTGGTTTTTCTAACAAACTCATATAATCAGTTGATCGACCTACTCCAATTTGATTCTTTCCACATATTTAGACATAATATAGTACTATGAAATGTTTCGGCCCCAAAATATTACGAAATATGATTGTTTACATTAAAATGCAAAAGTTGATGAAAAAGTATGATAAGGTGAAAAAATTAACATTTTATGTCTAGCAAGTCACTTTTCATCAAAAGTACAATTACAAAACTAGTTCCCATTCATCCTGTGTCTCCATGCACACTTGTGCTCTTTATCCGCTCAAAACGCTATAGAGCGAACGAGAAGGCGCTAGGAGCAAAGGAAAGTGGTTTTTCTAACAAACTCATATAATCAGTTGCCCGACCTACTCCAATTTGATTCTTTTCACATACTTAGACATAATATAGTACTATGAAATGTTTCTGACCCAAAATATTAAGAAATATGATTGTTTACATTAAAATGCAAAAGTTGATGAAAAAGTATGATAAGGTGAAAAAAGTAACATTTTATGTCTAGCAAGTCACTTTTCATGAAAAGTACAATTACAAAACTAGTTCCCATTCATCCTGTGTCTCCATGCACACTTGTGCTCTTTATCCGCTCAAAACGCTATAGAGCGAACGAGGAGGCGCTAGGAGCAAAGGAAAGTGGTTTTTCTAACAAACTCATATAATCAGTTGCCCGACCTACTCCAATTTGATTCTTTTCACATATTTAGACATAATATAGTACTATGAAATGTTTCTGACCCAAAATATTACGAAATATGATTGTTTACATTAAAATGCAAAAGTTGATGAAAAAGTATGATAAGGTGAAAAAAGTGACATTTTATGTCTAGAAAGTGACTTTTCATCAAAAGTACAATAACAAAACTAGTTCCCATTCATCCTGTGTCTCCATGCACACTTGTGCTCTTTATCCGCTCAAAACGCTATAGAGCGAACGACAAGGCGCTAGGAGCAAAGGAAAGTGGTTTTTCTAACAAAGTCATATAATCAGTTGCCCGACCTACTCCAATTTGATTCTTTTCACATATTTAGACATAATGTAGTACTATGAAATGTTTCTGACCCAAAATATTACGAAATATGATTGTTTACATTAAAATGCAAAAGTTGATGAAAAAGTATGATAAGGTGAAAAAAGTGACATTTTATGTCTAGAAAGTCACTTTTCATCAAAAGTACAATTACAAAACTAGTTCCCATTCATCCTGTGTCTCCATGCACACTTGTGCTCTTTATCCGCTCAAAACGCTATAGAGCGAACGAGAAGGCGCTAGGAGCAAAGGAAAGTGCTTTTTCTAACAAACTCATATAATCAGTTGCCCGACCTACTCCAATTTGATTCTTTTCACATATTTAGACATAATATAGTACTATGAAATGTTTCTGACCAAAAATTTTACGAAATATGATTGTTTACATTAAAATGCAAAAGTTGATGAAAAAGTATGATAAGGTGAAAAAGGTGACATTTTATGTCTAGAAAGTCACTTTTCATCAAAAGTACAATTACAAAACTAGTTCCCATTCATCCTGTGTCTCCATGCACACTTGTGCTCTTTATCCGCTCAAAACGCTATACAGCGAACGAGAAGGCGCTAGGAGCAAAGGAAAGTGGTTTTTCTAACAAACTCATATAATCAGTTGCCCGACCTACTCCAATTTGATTCTTTTCACATATTTAGACATAATATAGTACTATGAAATGTTTCTGACCCAAAATATTACGAAATATGATTGTTTACATTAAAATGCAAAAGTTGATGAAAAAGTATGATAAGGTGAAAAAAGTGACATTTTATGTCTAAAAAGTCACTTTTCATCAAAAGTACAATAAAAAAACTAGTTCCCATTCATCCTGTGTCCCCTTACACACTTGTGCTCTTTATCCGCTCAAAACACTATACAGCGAACGAGAAGGCGCTAGGAGCAAAGGAAAGTGGTTTTTCTAACAAACTCATATAATCAGTTGCCCGACCTACTCCAATTTGATTCTTTTCACATATTTAGACATAATATAGTACTATGAAATGTTTCTGACCAAAAATATTACGAAATATGATTGTTTACATTAAAATGCAAAAGTTGATGAAAAAGTATGATAAGGTGAAAAAAGTGACATTTTATGTCTAGAAAGTCACTTTTCATCAAAAGTACAATTACAAAACTAGTTCACATTCATCCTGTGTCCCCATGCACACTTGTGCTCTTTATCCGCTCAAAACGCTATAGAGCGAACGAGAAGGCGCTAGGAGCAAAGGAAAGTGGTTTTTCTAACAAACTCATATAATCAGTTGCCCGACCTACTCCAATTTGATTTTTTTCACATACTTAGACATAATATAGTACTATGAAATGTTTCTGACCCAAAATATTACGAAATATGATTGTTTACATTAAAATGCAAAAGTTGATGAAAAAGTATGATAAGGTGAAAAAAGTGACATTTTATGTCTAGAAAGTGACTTTTCATCAAAAGTACAATAACAAAACTAGTTCCCATTCATCCTGTCTCCATGCACACTTGTGCTCTTTATCCGCTCAAAACGCTATAGAGCGAACGAGAAGGCGCTAGGAGCAAAGGAAAGTGGTTTTTCTAACAAACTCATATAATCAGTTGCCCGACCTACTCCAATTTGATTTTTTTCACATACTTAGACATAATATAGTACTATGAAATGTTTCTGACCCAAAATATTACGAAATATGATTGTTTACATTAAAATGCAAAAGTTGATGAAAAAGTATGATAAGGTGAAAAAAGTGACATTTTATGTCTAGAAAGTGACTTTTCAGCAAAAGTACAATAACAAAACTAGTTCCCATTCATCCTGTGTCTCCATGCACACTTGTGCTCTTTATCCGCTCAAAACGCTATAGAGCGAACGAGAAGGCGCTAGGAGCAAAGGAAAGTGGTATTTCTAACAAACTCATATAATCAAGTGCACGACGTACTCCAATTTGATTTTTTTCACATTGTTAGACATAATATAGTACTATGAAATGTTTCTGACCCAAAATTTTACGAAATATGATTGTTTACATTAAAATGCAAAAGTTGATGAAAAAGTATGATAAGGTGAAAAAAGTGACATTTTATGTCTAGAAAGTGACTTTTCATCAAAAGTACAATAACAAAACTAGTTCCCATTCATCCTGTGTCTCCATGCACACTTGTGCTCTTTATCCGCTCAAAACGCTATAGAGCGAACGAGAAGGCGCTAGGAGCAAAGGAAAGTGGTTTTTCTAACAAACTCATATAATCAGTTGCCCGACCTACTCCAATTTGATTTTTTTCACATACTTAGACATAATATAGTACTATGAAATGTTTCTGACCCAAAATATTACGAAATATGATTGTTTACATTAAAATGCAAAAGTTGATGAAAAAGTATGATAAGGTGAAAAAAGTGACATTTTATGTCTAGAAAGTCACTTTTCATCAAAAGTACAATTACAAAACTAGTTCCCATTCATCCTGTGTCCCCATGCACACTTGTGCTCTTTATCCGCTCAAAACGCTATAGAGCGAACGAGAAGGCGCTAGGAGCAAAGGAAAGTGGTTTTTCTAACAAACTCATATAATCAGTTGCCCGACCTACTCCAATTTGATTTTTTTCACATACTTAGACATAATATAGTACTATGAAATGTTTCTGACCCAAAATATTACGAAATATGATTGTTTACATTAAAATGCAAAAGTTGATGAAAAAGTATGATAAGGTGAAAAAAGTGACATTTTATGTCTAGAAAGTGACTTTTCATCAAAAGTACAATAACAAAACTAGTTCCCATTCATCCTGTGTCTCCATGCACACTTGTGCTCTTTATCCGCTCAAAACGCTATAGAGCGAACGAGAAGGCGCTAGGAGCAAAGGAAAGTGGTTTTTCTAACAAACTCATATAATCAAGTGCACGACGTACTCCAATTTGACTTTTTTCACATAGTTAGACTTAATATAGTACTATGAAATGTTTCTGACCCAAAATATTACGAAATATGATTGTTTACATTAAAATGCAAAAGTTGATGAAAAAGTATGATAAGGTGAAAAAAGTGACATTTTATGTCTAGAAAGTGACTTTTCATCAAAAGTACAATAACAAAACTAGTTCCCATTCATCCTGTGTCTCCATGCACACTTGTGCTCTTTATCCGCTCAAAACGCTATAGAGCGAACGAGAAGGCGCTAGGAGCAAAGGAAAGTGGTTTTTCTAACAAACTCATATAATCAAGTGCACGACGTACTCCAATTTGATTTTTTTCACATAGTTAGACATAATATAGTACTATGAAATGTTTCTGACCCAAAATATTACGAAATATGATTGTTTACATTAAAATGCAAAAGTTGATGAAAAAGTATGATAAGGTGAAAAAAGTGACATTTTATGTCTAGAAAGTGACTTTTCATCAAAAGTACAATAACAAAACTAGTTCCCATTCATCCTGTGTCCCCTTACACACTTGTGCTCTTTATCCGCTCAAAACGCTATAGAGCGAACGAGAAGGCGCTAGGAGCAAAGGAAAGTGGTTTTTCTAACAAACTCATATAATCAAGTGCACGACGTACTCCAATTTGAATTTTTTCACATAGTTAGACATAATATAGTACTATGAAATGTTTCTGACCCAAAATATTACGAAATATGATTGTTTACATTAAAATGCAAAAGTTGATGAAAAAGTATGATAAGGTGAAAAAAGTGACATTTTATGTCTAGAAAGTGACTTTTCATCAAAAGTACAATGACAAAACTAGTTCCCATTCATCCTGTGTCTCCATGCACACTTGTGCTCTTTATCCGCTCAAAACGCTATAGAGCGAACGAGAAGGCGCTAGGAGCAAAGGAAAGTGGTTTTTCTAACAAACTCATATAATCAAGTGCACGACGTACTCCAATTTGACTTTTTTCACATAGTTAGACTTAATATAGTACTATGAAATGTTTCTGACCCAAAATATTACGAAATATGATTGTTTACATTAAAATGCAAAAGTTGATGAAAAAGTATGATAAGGTGAAAAAAGTGACATTTTATGTCTAGAAAGTGACTTTTCATCAAAAGTACAATAACAAAACTAGTTCCCATTCATCCTGTGTCTCCATGCACACTTGTGCTCTTTATCCGCTCAAAACGCTATAGAGCGAACGAGAAGGCGCTAGGAGCAAAGGAAAGTGGTTTTTCTAACAAACTCATATAATCAGTTGCCCGACCTACTCCAATTTGATTTTTTTCACATACTTAGACATAATATAGTACTATGAAATGTTTCTGACCCAAAATATTACGAAATATGATTGTTTACATTAAAATGCAAAAGTTGATGAAAAAGTATGATAAGGTGAAAAAAGTGACATTTTATGTCTAGAAAGTGACTTTTCATCAAAAGTACAATAACAAAACTAGTTCCCATTCATCCTGTGTCTCCATGCACACTTGTGCTCTTTATCCGCTCAAAACGCTATAGAGCGAACGAGAAGGCGCTAGGAGCAAAGGAAAGTGGTTTTTCTAACAAACTCATATAATCAAGTGCACGACGTACTCCAATTTGATTTTTTTCACATAGTTAGACATAATATAGTACTATGAAATGTTTCTGACCCAAAATATTACGAAATATGATTGTTTACATTAAAATGCAAAAGTTGATGAAAAAGTATGATAAGGTGAAAAAAGTGACGTTTTATGTCTAGAAAGTGACTTTTCATCAAAAGTACAATAACAAAACTAGTTCCCATTCATCCTGTGTCCCCTTACACACTTGTGCTCTTTATCCGCTCAAAACGCTATAGAGTGAACGAGAAGGCGCTAGGAGCAAAGGAAAGTGGTTTTTCTAACAAACTCATATAATCAAGTGCACGACGTACTCCAATTTGATTTTTTTCACATAGTTAGACATAATATAGTACTATGAAATGTTTCTGACCCAAAATATTACGAAATATGATTGTTTACATTAAAATGCAAAAGTTGATGAAAAAGTATGATAAGGTGAAAAAAGTGACATTTTATGTCTAGAAAGTGACTTTTCATCAAAAGTACAATAACAAAACTAGTTCCCATTCATCCTGTCTCCATGCACACTTGTGCTCTTTATCCGCTCAAAACGCTATAGAGCGAACGAGAAGGCGCTAGGAGCAAAGGAAAGTGGTTTTTCTAACAAACTCATATAATCAGTTGCCCGACCTACTCCAATTTGATTTTTTTCACATACTTAGACATAATATAGTACTATGAAATGTTTCTGACCCAAAATATTACGAAATATGATTGTTTACATTAAAATGCAAAAGTTGATAAAAAAGTATGATAAGGTGAAAAAAGTGACATTTTATGTCTAGAAAGTCACTTTTCATCAAAAGTACAATTACAAAACTAGTTCCCATTCATCCTGTGTCTCCATGCACACTTGTGCTCTTTATCCGCTCAAAACGCTATAGAGCGAACGAGAAGGCGCTAGGAGCAAAGGAAAGTGGTTTTTCTAACAAACTCATATAATCAAGTGCACGACGTACTCCAATTTGATTTTTTTCACATAGTTAGACATAATATAGTACTATGAAATGTTTCTGACCCAAAATATTACGAAATATGATTGTTTACATTAAAATGCAAAAGTTGATGAAAAAGTATGATAAGGTGAAAAAAGTGACGTTTTATGTCTAGAAAGTGACTTTTCATCAAAAGTACAATAACAAAACTAGTTCCCATTCATCCTGTGTCCCCTTACACACTTGTGCTCTTTATCCGCTCAAAACGCTATAGAGTGAACGAGAAGGCGCTAGGAGCAAAGGAAAGTGGTTTTTCTAACAAACTCATATAATCAAGTGCACGACGTACTCCAATTTGATTTTTTTCACATAGTTAGACATAATATAGTACTATGAAATGTTTCTGACCCAAAATATTACGAAATATGATTGTTTACATTAAAATGCAAAAGTTGATGAAAAAGTATGATAAGGTGAAAAAAGTGACATTTTATGTCTAGAAAGTGACTTTTCATCAAAAGTACAATAACAAAACTAGTTCCCATTCATCCTGTCTCCATGCACACTTGTGCTCTTTATCCGCTCAAAACGCTATAGAGCGAACGAGAAGGCGCTAGGAGCAAAGGAAAGTGGTTTTTCTAACAAACTCATATAATCAGTTGCCCGACCTACTCCAATTTGATTTTTTTCACATACTTAGACATAATATAGTACTATGAAATGTTTCTGACCCAAAATATTACGAAATATGATTGTTTACATTAAAATGCAAAAGTTGATAAAAAAGTATGATAAGGTGAAAAAAGTGACATTTTATGTCTAGAAAGTCACTTTTCATCAAAAGTACAATTACAAAACTAGTTCCCATTCATCCTGTGTCCCCATGCACACTTGTGCTCTTTATCCGCTCAAAACGCTATAGAGCGAACGAGAAGGCGCTAGGAGCAAAGGAAAGTGGTTTTTCTAACAAACTCATATAATCAGTTGCCCGACCTACTCCAATTTGATTTTTTTCACATACTTAGACATAATATAGTACTATGAAATGTTTCTGACCCAAAATATTACGAAATATGATTGTTTACATTAAAATGCAAAAGTTGATGAAAAAGTATGATAAGGTGAAAAAAGTGACATTTTATGTCTAGAAAGTGACTTTTCATCAAAAGTACAATAACAAAACTAGTTCCCATTCATCCTGTGTCTCCATGCACACTTGTGCTCTTTATCCGCTCAAAACGCTATAGAGCGAACGAGAAGGCGCTAGGAGCAAAGGAAAGTGGTTTTTCTAACAAACTCATATAATCAGTTGATCGACCTACTCCAATTTGATTCTTTTCACATATTTAGACATAATATAGTACTATGAAATGTTGCTGACCCAAAATATTACGAAATGTGATTGTTTACATTAAAATGCAAAAGTTGATGAAAAAGTATGATACGGTGAAAAAAGTGACATTTTATGTCTAGAAAGTGACTTTTCATCAAAAGTACAATAACAAAACTAGTTCCCATTCATCCTGTGTCTCCATGCACACTTGTGCTCTTTATCCGCTCAAAACGCTATAGAGCGAACGAGAAGGCGCTAGGAGCAAAGGAAAGTGGTTTTTCTAACAAACTCATATAATCAAGTGCACGACGTACTCCAATTTGATTTTTTTCACATAGTTAGACATAATATAGTACTATGAAATGTTTCTGACCCAAAATATTACGAAATATGATTGTTTACATTAAAATGCAAAAGTTGATGAAAAAGTATGATAAGGTGAAAAAAGTGACGTTTTATGTCTAGAAAGTGACTTTTCATCAAAAGTACAATAACAAAACTAGTTCCCATTCATCCTGTGTCCCCTTACACACTTGTGCTCTTTATCCGCTCAAAACGCTATAGAGTGAACGAGAAGGCGCTAGGAGCAAAGGAAAGTGGTTTTTCTAACAAACTCATATAATCAAGTGCACGACGTACTCCAATTTGATTTTTTTCACATAGTTAGACATAATATAGTACTATGAAATGTTTCTGACCCAAAATATTACGAAATATGATTGTTTACATTAAAATGCAAAAGTTGATGAAAAAGTATGATAAGGTGAAAAAAGTGACATTTTATGTCTAGAAAGTGACTTTTCATCAAAAGTACAATAACAAAACTAGTTCCCATTCATCCTGTCTCCATGCACACACGTGCTCTTTATCCGCTCAAAACGCTATAGAGCGAACGAGAAGGCGCTAGGAGCAAAGGAAAGTGGTTTTTCTAACAAACTCATATAATCAGTTGCCCGACCTACTCCAATTTGATTTTTTTCACATACTTAGACATAATATAGTACTATGAAATGTTTCTGACCCAAAATATTACGAAATATGATTGTTTACATTAAAATGCAAAAGTTGATAAAAAAGTATGATAAGGTGAAAAAAGTGACATTTTATGTCTAGAAAGTCACTTTTCATCAAAAGTACAATTACAAAACTAGTTCCCATTCATCCTGTGTCTCCATGCACACTTGTGCTCTTTATCCGCTCAAAACGCTATAGAGCGAACGAGAAGGCGCTAGGAGCAAAGGAAAGTGGTTTTTCTAACAAACTCATATAATCAAGTGCACGACGTACTCCAATTTGATTTTTTTCACATACTTAGACATAATATAGTACTATGAAATGTTTCTGACCCAAAATATTACGAAATATGATTGTTTACATTAAAATGCAAAAGTTGATGAAAAAGTATGATAAGGTGAAAAAAGTGACGTTTTATGTCTAGAAAGTGACTTTTCATCAAAAGTACAATAACAAAACTAGTTCCCATTCATCCTGTGTCCCCTTACACACTTGTGCTCTTTATCCGCTCAAAACGCTATAGAGTGAACGAGAAGGCGCTAGGAGCAAAGGAAAGTGGTTTTTCTAACAAACTCATATAATCAAGTGCACGACGTACTCCAATTTGATTTTTTTCACATAGTTAGACATAATATAGTACTATGAAATGTTTCTGACCCAAAATATTACGAAATATGATTGTTTACATTAAAATGCAAAAGTTGATGAAAAAGTATGATAAGGTGAAAAAAGTGACATTTTATGTCTAGAAAGTGACTTTTCATCAAAAGTACAATAACAAAACTAGTTCCCATTCATCCTGTCTCCATGCACACTTGTGCTCTTTATCCGCTCAAAACGCTATAGAGCGAACGAGAAGGCGCTAGGAGCAAAGGAAAGTGGTTTTTCTAACAAACTCATATAATCAGTTGCCCGACCTACTCCAATTTGATTTTTTTCACATACTTAGACATAATATAGTACTATGAAATGTTTCTGACCCAAAATATTACGAAATATGATTGTTTACATTAAAATGCAAAAGTTGATAAAAAAGTATGATAAGGTGAAAAAAGTGACATTTTATGTCTAGAAAGTCACTTTTCATCAAAAGTACAATTACAAAACTAGTTCCCATTCATCCTGTGTCCCCATGCACACTTGTGCTCTTTATCCGCTCAAAACGCTATAGAGCGAACGAGAAGGCGCTAGGAGCAAAGGAAAGTGGTTTTTCTAACAAACTCATATAATCAGTTGCCCGACCTACTCCAATTTGATTTTTTTCACATACTTAGACATAATATAGTACTATGAAATGTTTCTGACCCAAAATATTACGAAATATGATTGTTTACATTAAAATGCAAAAGTTGATGAAAAAGTATGATAAGGTGAAAAAAGTGACATTTTATGTCTAGAAAGTGACTTTTCATCAAAAGTACAATAACAAAACTAGTTCCCATTCATCCTGTGTCTCCATGCACACTTGTGCTCTTTATCCGCTCAAAACGCTATAGAGCGAACGAGAAGGCGCTAGGAGCAAAGGAAAGTGGTTTTTCTAACAAACTCATATAATCAGTTGATCGACCTACTCCAATTTGATTCTTTTCACATATTTAGACATAATATAGTACTATGAAATGTTGCTGACCCAAAATATTACGAAATGTGATTGTTTACATTAAAATGCAAAAGTTGATGAAAAAGTATGATACGGTGAAAAAAGTGACATTGTATGTCTAGAAAGTCACTTTTCATCAAAAGTACAATTACAAAACTAGTTCCCATTCATCCTGTGTCTCCATGCACACTTGTGCTCTTTATCCGCTCAAAACGCTATAGAGCGAACGAGAAGGCGCTAGGAGCAAAGGAAAGTGGTTTTTCTAACAAACTCATATAATCAGTTGCCCGACCTACTCCAATTTGATTCTTTTCACATATTTAGACATAATATAGTACTATGAAATGTTTCTGACCCAAAATATTACGAAATGTGATTGTTTACATTAAAATGCAAAAGTTGATGAAAAAGTATGATAAGGTGAAAAAAGTGACATTTTTTGTCTAGAAAGTCACTTTTCATCAAAAGTACAATTACAAAACTAGTTCCCATTCATCCTGTGTCTCCATGCACACTTGTGCTCATTATCCGCTCAAAACGCTATACAGAAAACGAGAAGGCGCTAGGAGCAAAGGAAAGTGGTTTTTCTAACAAACTCATATAATCAGTTGATCGACCTACTCCAATTTGATTCTTTCCACATATTTAGACATAATATAGTACTATGAAATGTTTCGGCCCCAAAATATTACGAAATATGATTGTTTACATTAAAATGCAAAAGTTGATGAAAAAGTATGATAAGGTGAAAAAATTAACATTTTATGTCTAGCAAGTCACTTTTCATCAAAAGTACAATTACAAAACTAGTTCCCATTCATCCTGTGTCTCCATGCACACTTGTGCTCTTTATCCGCTCAAAACGCTATAGAGCGAACGAGAAGGCGCTAGGAGCAAAGGAAAGTGGTTTTTCTAACAAACTCATATAATCAGTTGCCCGACCTACTCCAATTTGATTCTTTTCACATACTTAGACATAATATAGTACTATGAAATGTTTCTGACCCAAAATATTAAGAAATATGATTGTTTACATTAAAATGCAAAAGTTGATGAAAAAGTATGATAAGGTGAAAAAAGTAACATTTTATGTCTAGCAAGTCACTTTTCATGAAAAGTACAATTACAAAACTAGTTCCCATTCATCCTGTGTCTCCATGCACACTTGTGCTCTTTATCCGCTCAAAACGCTATAGAGCGAACGAGGAGGCGCTAGGAGCAAAGGAAAGTGGTTTTTCTAACAAACTCATATAATCAGTTGCCCGACCTACTCCAATTTGATTCTTTTCACATATTTAGACATAATATAGTACTATGAAATGTTTCTGACCCAAAATATTACGAAATATGATTGTTTACATTAAAATGCAAAAGTTGATGAAAAAGTATGATAAGGTGAAAAAAGTGACATTTTATGTCTAGAAAGTGACTTTTCATCAAAAGTACAATAACAAAACTAGTTCCCATTCATCCTGTGTCTCCATGCACACTTGTGCTCTTTATCCGCTCAAAACGCTATAGAGCGAACGACAAGGCGCTAGGAGCAAAGGAAAGTGGTTTTTCTAACAAAGTCATATAATCAGTTGCCCGACCTACTCCAATTTGATTCTTTTCACATATTTAGACATAATGTAGTACTATGAAATGTTTCTGACCCAAAATATTACGAAATATGATTGTTTACATTAAAATGCAAAAGTTGATGAAAAAGTATGATAAGGTGAAAAAAGTGACATTTTATGTCTAGAAAGTCACTTTTCATCAAAAGTACAATTACAAAACTAGTTCCCATTCATCCTGTGTCTCCATGCACACTTGTGCTCTTTATCCGCTCAAAACGCTATAGAGCGAACGAGAAGGCGCTAGGAGCAAAGGAAAGTGCTTTTTCTAACAAACTCATATAATCAGTTGCCCGACCTACTCCAATTTGATTCTTTTCACATATTTAGACATAATATAGTACTATGAAATGTTTCTGACCAAAAATTTTACGAAATATGATTGTTTACATTAAAATGCAAAAGTTGATGAAAAAGTATGATAAGGTGAAAAAGGTGACATTTTATGTCTAGAAAGTCACTTTTCATCAAAAGTACAATTACAAAACTAGTTCCCATTCATCCTGTGTCTCCATGCACACTTGTGCTCTTTATCCGCTCAAAACGCTATACAGCGAACGAGAAGGCGCTAGGAGCAAAGGAAAGTGGTTTTTCTAACAAACTCATATAATCAGTTGCCCGACCTACTCCAATTTGATTCTTTTCACATATTTAGACATAATATAGTACTATGAAATGTTTCTGACCCAAAATATTACGAAATATGATTGTTTACATTAAAATGCAAAAGTTGATGAAAAAGTATGATAAGGTGAAAAAAGTGACATTTTATGTCTAAAAAGTCACTTTTCATCAAAAGTACAATAAAAAAACTAGTTCCCATTCATCCTGTGTCCCCTTACACACTTGTGCTCTTTATCCGCTCAAAACACTATACAGCGAACGAGAAGGCGCTAGGAGCAAAGGAAAGTGGTTTTTCTAACAAACTCATATAATCAGTTGCCCGACCTACTCCAATTTGATTCTTTTCACATATTTAGACATAATATAGTACTATGAAATGTTTCTGACCAAAAATATTACGAAATATGATTGTTTACATTAAAATGCAAAAGTTGATGAAAAAGTATGATAAGGTGAAAAAAGTGACATTTTATATCTAGAAAGTCACTTTTCATCAAAAGTACAATTACAAAACTAGTTCCCATTCATCCTGTGTCTCCATGCACACTTGTGCTCTTTATCCGCTCAAAACGCTGTAGAGCGAACGAGAAGGCGCTAGGAGCAAAGGAAAGTGGTTTTTCTAACAAACTCATATAATCAGTTGCCCGACCTACTCCAATTTGATTCTTTTCACATATTTAGACATAATATAGTACTATGAAATGTTTCTGACCCAAAATATTACGAAATATGATTGTTTACATTAAAATGTAAAAGTTGATGAAAAAGTATGATAAGGTGAAAAAAGTGACATTTTATGTCTAGAAAGTCACTTTTCATCAAAAGTACAATTACAAAACTAGTTCCCATTCATCCTGTGTCCCCATGCACACTTGTGCTCTTTATCCGCTCAAAACGCTATAGAGCGAACGACAAGGCGCTAGGAGCAAAGGAAAGTGGTTTTTCTAACAAACTCATATAATCAGTTGCCCGACCTACTCCAATTTGATTCTTTTCACATATTTAGACATAATGTAGTACTATGAAATGTTTCTGACCCAAAATATTACGAAATATGATTGTTTACATTAAAATGCAAAAGTTGATGAAAAAGTATGATAAGGTGAAAAAAGTGACATTTTATGTCTAGAAAGTCACTTTTCATCAAAAGTACAATTACAAAACTAGTTCCCATTCATCCTGTGTCTCCATGCACACTTGTGCTCTTTATCCGCTCAAAACGCTATAGAGCGAACGAGAAGGCGCTAGGAGCAAAGGAAAGTGCTTTTTCTAACAAACTCATATAATCAGTTGCCCGACCTACTCCAATTTGATTCTTTTCACATATTTAGACATAATATAGTACTATGAAATGTTTCTGACCAAAAATTTTACGAAATATGATTGTTTACATTAAAATGCAAAAGTTGATGAAAAAGTATGATAAGGTGAAAAAGGTGACATTTTATGTCTAGAAAGTCACTTTTCATCAAAAGTACAATTACAAAACTAGTTCCCATTCATCCTGTGTCTCCATGCACACTTGTGCTCTTTATCCGCTCAAAACGCTATACAGCGAACGAGAAGGCGCTAGGAGCAAAGGAAAGTGGTTTTTCTAACAAACTCATATAATCAGTTGCCCGACCTACTCCAATTTGATTCTTTTCACATATTTAGACATAATATAGTACTATGAAATGTTTCTGACCCAAAATATTACGAAATATGATTGTTTACATTAAAATGCAAAAGTTGATGAAAAAGTATGATAAGGTGAAAAAAGTGACATTTTATGTCTAAAAAGTCACTTTTCATCAAAAGTACAATAAAAAAACTAGTTCCCATTCATCCTGTGTCCCCTTACACACTTGTGCTCTTTATCCGCTCAAAACACTATACAGCGAACGAGAAGGCGCTAGGAGCAAAGGAAAGTGGTTTTTCTAACAAACTCATATAATCAGTTGCCCGACCTACTCCAATTTGATTCTTTTCACATATTTAGACATAATATAGTACTATGAAATGTTTCTGACCAAAAATATTACGAAATATGATTGTTTACATTAAAATGCAAAAGTTGATGAAAAAGTATGATAAGGTGAAAAAAGTGACATTTTATATCTAGAAAGTCACTTTTCATCAAAAGTACAATTACAAAACTAGTTCCCATTCATCCTGTGTCTCCATGCACACTTGTGCTCTTTATCCGCTCAAAACGCTGTAGAGCGAACGAGAAGGCGCTAGGAGCAAAGGAAAGTGGTTTTTCTAACAAACTCATATAATCAGTTGCCCGACCTACTCCAATTTGATTCTTTTCACATATTTAGACATAATATAGTACTATGAAATGTTTCTGACCCAAAATATTACGAAATATGATTGTTTACATTAAAATGTAAAAGTTGATGAAAAAGTATGATAAGGTGAAAAAAGTGACATTTTATGTCTAGAAAGTCACTTTTCATCAAAAGTACAATTACAAAACTAGTTCCCATTCATCCTGTGTCCCCATGCACACTTGTGCTCTTTATCCGCTCAAAACGCTATAGAGCGAACGACAAGGCGCTAGGAGCAAAGGAAAGTGGTTTTTCTAACAAACTCATATAATCAGTTGCCCGACCTACTCCAATTTGATTCTTTTCACATATTTAGACATAATATAGTACTATGAAATGTTTCTGACCTCAAATATTCCGAAATATGATTGTTTACATTACAATGTAAAAGTTGATGTTAAAGTAGAGAGAAAAAATTAGCACTCTGGTATAACGATCAAATACGTACCTTAAAACAGACAACTCAACAATTAGAACGTAAATGGCGTCAAACCAAACTGGTGATATTCCAAACAGCATGGAAGGAGAGCCTACTGAAATATAGAAAATCTTTTGGCGATGCTAGAAAAATCTATTTCTCCACCTTAATAGGAGATTACAAAAACAATTCTAGATTCCTATTCAACACGGTAGCAAAATTAACTAGGAATACAACCACTACTGAGAGAAACACTCAATAATTACATAGCAGTGAAGATTTCATGGAATTTTTCATTGATAAGGTTTAAAATATTAGACGTGAAATACAGGCCATTAAATTAAAACCGTACTGTACTGTAACAAACCCATTAGATGATAATGTAGCAATATCAGATCAATGTTTAGCATGTTTTGCTCCTTTTAGAGAGACTGAACTAGTTACATTAATCTCTTCAGCCAATTCATCAACTTGCATACTAGATCCTGTACCTACATGTTTCTTTAAACAGATTTGTCCAGGAGTAATTGAACCACTTTTAAATATAATCAGTTCTTCCCTTAGCACTGGCTATGTACCTAAATCACTTAAATTAGCAGTTATTAAACCCTTGATTAAAAAACCTGACCTTGACCCCTCTCAACTGTCCAGCTATAGACCTATATCAAATATCCCCTTCCTCTCTAAGATTTTAGAAAAGGTTGTAGCAAAGCAGTTATGCTCGTACTTAGATAGGAATAACATTCATGAAATGTATCAGAAATATGATTGTTTACCTTAAAATCTATAAGTTGATAATAAAGTATGATAAGGTGAAAAAAGTGACAATGGATGTGTAGAAAGTCACTTTCCATCAAATGTGCCCTAACAAAACATTGCCGTTTTCCAGACTGCTGGCCGGTGATCAGAGTTTAATAAACATTACCTTGAGAGGCCCTAGTCTACCCTATGTTAACGCTGTCTTTTCACTTGATAACGATTATGATGTGTACGTATTCACAAACCAGGTTGAGAACATTATGCAAAGCTATTCTAACATGCAGGCTGATGATTGTCTGGATTTGAATGTGTCTATAGCTCATGGTAAACACGGTGGTGCTTTCGAAAGAGATGTGATTTAGCTCATAACGAAGCAATTACCAGAAATAGAATGAATCTGTTTTGCCCCAACAATATATATCTAACAATCTGTGTATTGCAATCTGTCTGGCCCATTTTCTACATCCACAAACATCGTGTACTGATCTAGAGCTGATAGCCGAGTCTCTGCAGAACACTGCTGGGTATACAGTACAGCAAAAGATAGGGTTTAAGAAAAGATAGGGTTGACATCACACGGTTTGAACGGTTGTTACACATTAAAATAGTGGTGTACCATAGACCATGCTCTGGTCTGTTGGAACACTTTACAACCAGTGACAAGCCTCATAATAAGACAGTGTTCTTGTATCTACACAATGAACATTATTTCATAAATAAGAACCTAAAAGTGTTCATTGGTACCCCATATGTGTGCGACTACTGTCACCAGGGTTTTACTAGCCGTAGAGACCATAGGTGTAAATACGTTTGTGATGTTTGTAATGCGCCTGAATAAATACGCTGTCAAAACGAGGCAATGTAACGATTGTTTGCGGTTTGGTAGATCAGACTACTGTTATAAAGCACATAAACAAATGCAAATAGGACAAAAGTATGCTCAGTGTGATGTTAGTAAATACTGTCAGAAATGTAATAGGTGATATTACAACAGATCCACCCCAAAACAACAGATGTGCGCAGCAGAACGTTGTATCCATTGTAGTGTGGAATTGGTTAATGATGGCGTACACCAGTGTTTTATACAACCAATAAAACTCGAGACATCTAGTGACAAATACATATATTATGATTTTGAAACACAACACACAGACGGTAAACATGTTGCAAATTTTGTATGCACGATTACGTTTAAAGGGGAAGAGTTCACAGCCGCTGGTATAGATGTAAAAGTTTCAGACTGTAAAAGTCTCATTATCAGAATTTCACATGGGTTGCACACAATGCTTCTGGGTTTGACAACTTTATACTTTTGGAATATTTCGCGAAAGCAGGGCTAACACTTCAAATTACTATGCAAGGCTGTCGGATCATTTTAATATATGACAAGACATTCAAGCAACGTTTCATGGATAGCTACTCATTCATCCCTATGTGTCCGGACATGACGTCCGCTGCGTAAACACTAACCTGTGCTGAGAAAGGTCATTTTCCACACCTGTTCAATAGAACAGAAAAGGAAGACTACATAGGACCATACTTGGACAAGCACTTCTAGGGCTATGAGACAATGTCTGACAAAGAGAGGGCTCTGTTTGATGAGTGGTATGTTACGGTATCGGCTAAGGTGTTTGATTTTAAAAAAGAACTCGCCATGTATTGCAAGAAGTATGTTGTTTTGCTCCCTGAGGCATGCATGAAGTACCATCACGAATTCATACAGTGTACCAAACTCGACCCAGTCAGATACACCACTTTAGCAGCGTATTGCATGGCCGTGTATAAAACTGGTGTGATAAGCGGCCCTTCAAACTCGGCAAAGTCATATTTTGTAAAAATGTTGTTGCAAAATGCTGTACAGTTGATTTCTAAAAAAATTGAAAATATTGGGTATATTTATGATTGTTGGCAACCGTTGTATGAGGAATTGTTGAAAATGTACAAAATAAAGTTTGTTGAAGGATTACCACAGACTCTAAATGATGATGCTCTGTTTCCGGCCAACACAACTAATTTGTTGATCCTTGATGAGCTGTTGAAAGAGGCCAGCGGGAGCAACGAGGTGGAAAAAGTGTTCACCCAGTATGTACATCATAGAAATCTTAGCACTATTTATATTGTGCAGGATTTATTTTGCCAAGGGAAAGCCAGCAGGACCATCAGCTTAAACACAAATTATCTGATGTTGTTTAAAAACCCCAGAGACGCTAATCAAGTCAGTGTTCTAGGAAGACAAATGTATCCCGGCAACAAATTTTTATGGCGTGTTATCAAGACGCAACCAGCAAACCTTTCGGGTATCAGCTGATTGATTATAAAACAAAAACACCCGAACACTATGGGCTCACTACAGACTTTACTTACACCAGACCCTGTGGTATATCTCCTGAAAAGAAGCTAGCGAAAATGTTGGCCAGACTTTGTAGAAACCTGTCGCTTTTAAAAATATGAAACACCCAAACAAAGACAGATTATTTTACAAACTGCCACAGACGAGCTCATTGCGACATTGTGTGAAATAGCTCTTAATGTTCTCTATGGAAATATACCACTCACATGACAACAATACCAGAAACTGAGAAAAAGGAAAAGCCTAATCAAATTTGTTGCAGATGAGAAGGTTGGAGTTAAAAGAAAGAGACGTGTAATAAACCAACAGGGGGGCTTTCTTCTACCGCTCTTAAGCGTGGCTATTCCTTTCATCTCCGGCCTGATTGCTTCTAAATAACAGAGATGGAGTATGCAGAGAAGATGTTTTTATTCCCGCATCATCAATTGGATAAACTAATGACCGGAACCCCCACGATTCTATTGAGCAGGTTGTGGAGAATGATTTGCACATGGCTATAAGAAATATTTTGCACCGACCTGACTTGGACAATTCTGAAAATGCGAAGCTGTACACAAGCGTTTTACCGTGCTTTTTAACACTCGCTAGACAAGGGGACCGTGAAAACAGCACATTAACACTTCCACAGACTGATCATGTTGAAAAAGAAAAGCCCTCTTCCGCCCGGTGTAAACCCCCACCATGATTTAGATAACGTAGTGTATGATATTTTGAAGAATGTTCCGCAGGGGAGTGTAAAAAAACGCTCGCTACATTTTAGATAAAATGTCTAAAATGAAAGATGTCACATCTTGGGATGATTCAGGGGAGTTTGTGTTTAAAGGTAGAACAATCCCTGGTTCATACATGCTCGATTTAGTTAAAGGCATCATGGCTCCACAAAAGATTACTGATGCCCAAAGACCTGTCAGCTGGCTCGAATTTCTTTAAACATACAATAATACTCAAAGGTACCAAACCATTATGTCAGACACACAATTAACTCTTTCAAAATCAAATCACCTATAACCATCTCGTATAAGAAGCGTAAAAAACAGAAAATACTGCCGAGCACACCATTGCTGGCTCAAATTTAGCCTATTACCCAGAAACACTTAATGGAAGTTAGTTAATACAGTATAAATACTGGAACTTAAGCTCAGGGTATCAGATCACTTCTGAGAATTCTCATCGGTGTGGATCTCGTGTGGTGGAATGGAACAATAAAGCTGGACCCTTGCTTCTTCTCACTCACGGCTGGTGTATTTTTTCTATCTCCAACTGGGCTCAGAGGTAGATGTGAGTATTGGCTTCTAAGTTGAGTTTTAAATGTTTTTGGGTAATAGGCTAAATTCGAGCCAACATTTGGCACCCCAGATGGGACTGGGCTAAGATCTATATGTCTGGAATCTCTCCCGTGGGACTTCGCTCTCTAAGCAACAGACAGGCCGTATAGGAAAAGGCATTGCAGACGCCTGTTATGTCAAAGCTCTGTTTTAGTGGTCTGTTGTTACGATTGAGAAGCCCCGGGGTGGGAAGAAAGACTAAGTGGGTCTCCAAAAGAACCTGGAGTGAGTGAGAAGAGGTAAGAGAAGTGTAGATTGTAGAATGTACTTTTTATAATTGTAATAAAGAAATGGTATATGTGTTGTGTGAGTGAAAGTCCTGCAATACCGCTGGAGGAAGGGAAAAAAGGTAGAAAAAAGAGTAGAGAAATAGAGAAGTACTCCAGGGCTGGATAGAAAGCAGGTGGAAAATGAGGCCTCAGACCCCAGATACCGGCTACTAGACTAGACTAGCAGTCTAGTGGCGGCTGCATTGGTGGGGACCCCTAATACCGCTGGAAAAGGATTAGATAAAAGATAGATAGATTAGATTCCAGGGCTGGATAGAGAGGGGAATAAATCCTGGGCCCAGGTCCGGGTCGTGCAATACAGCATGCCCGGTGTATGAATGGAATATGTACTAACAAATGTGTGTGCTTAAAATATATGTGCTTAGAATATGAGTGTGGTGTGAGAGCGTGTAAGTTTTGGAGACAGGGAAAAAGTATTTATTAGTGCTCTGAACAAGAGCTCCATACATTTGACGCTTGATAAGATTTAGGGAAAAAGAAAAAAGGGAAAAAAAAAAGGGGAGAATAATAATAATAATTTTTTTTAAAAAAGTTGTATTTAATTTATGTGACTGTAAGCTTCATACATACGGAGCTGGTGTGAAGGCGTTTTATATTCTGAGACCACAATGGTGTGTATGTAATAACTAAATATGTGTAAGAGAGTGTGTGACACAATGTGTATATGAGTGTGCCGATGTTGTTGATAGAAAGGGGTGTATGTGTGTGTTCCTATCTGTTCTTATCTGCACAAGCAGGCCTGTCTTCTGTGTGGAAAGGAAAAAAGGAAAAGAAGAAAAATGTGTGTGTGTGCGCACTTCAGATTGAGCTGACTAATATAGAACAGTGTGAGATTTTTGTTTTTAAATTTGTTTTAATGTTTTGAATCTGATATGGACTTTCTGTGAGTCGGGTGTGACTGTGTGTATTATAACTTTATTGGTATCAATAACTGCTGTTTTAAAAACTGGAGGAGCATGCAAGAATTGTAAACAAAACAAAAAAAAAAAACATTTTATTTTTTTCTTTTTTTTTAATATTTTAGGCATCTGTCAGACTGCCCATTGGGTGAATAAGAACTTCCAGACCAGTAATATATAACAAAATTGTTGAGAAATCAGGGAGTCAGTCCATTGGGACCTTTTCATTTATATTCCATAAATTATGAAGGTGTTGTTCAGTTAAATGACAAATAATAATACAATTTAATTTTTGTTTAATTACCCAAAATTGGGTAATGTTGAATAGGTAAATATTATGTCTAAGAATATTGTAAACATGTAAGAATTGTCTGTTGTGTGAGGCTGTGTGAATTACCTAAAGTTAAACTTAAAACTTATAAGAGTAATTGAATCATTTAACTTAATTAATTAATCATCATAAGTAAATTGAATGTATGTACTCTGAGTGTATGTGAGTCCCTAGGGAGGCTGGCTGGGCCAAGTACGGACGGAAGGGAAAAGCGGGCATAAATCGGTACGAGATAGGCTAAGCAGGCGGGAACAACGGACAAGGTAGGAGGAAAACATTTGGCTGTGAGGCATAACTTAGTGGATTTAGGAGGTGTGTGCGACCGACTCTAAGGGCTGAGAGGTGTGAGACACGACCAGAGTTATGGCTGAATGTAAGAAAAAGATGAGCCCGATAGAGAGGGTGATAAGCAAACACTGTACAGATGAGAAGGACATTAGACATTATTGTAAAAAATGGAGTGAGAAGACAAGTGGTGAGTGGAAATGGCCCGAGGAAGGTACTTTTGATGAACAGCTATGCCAGATAATGAAAGAGAGATTAGTTGTATGGAATGAACAGAAAAAAGGCTTGAGAGTGAGGGAGAAATGTGTGAAGACAGAGAAGATAGTGGACTGGTTTGTGGAGGCAGGGAAAGAAGAGAAGGAGAAGGATAGGCGGCAGAGAGAACGAGCAGAGGCGGTGATACGGAAGAAAGAAGAAAGGGAAGCAAGCCTAGGAAAAAAGATAAAAGAAGCCATTCAGGAGGAATTGGCCGAGGCCCCGCCCTCATATAATCCTCAGTACCGCCCTCCAGTGAGACCTGTCGGAAGTGCCCCACCCGCCGGGCTCTACATGATGCAAGACCTGGAAGACAGAGAAGATGAACGGAAGGAAACTAAGGTGGACATAAAGGGAACATTCACCGGATACCAAAGAATGAGGCATCGCATGCGGGAGGATGGAGAACGTATCAAAATGGAAGAAGGAGCTGCCGAATACGAGGATAGAACCCCGGTCGAGAGCGAAAGCCCACGGCTGGACCTCCCACAGGTAGGCAACAAGGAGAGGGACAGGGAACTACAGGAGTATATGAAAAACTGGACCCGCACTCCGGGGTGGCCGGAGCACAGGGAGATTCCCCCCAGCACTAGCACCCCGAGGCCAGGGTCACGGCCGATGGTGCACAAGCAAAAAGACAAGGAACTGGAGGAAATACAGGAGCAGGAGGGGCATGGGACCAGGGACAATCAAGAAAGTTGTCGGAGCGAGAGAGGGCACGAGGGTGGAAACGGAGCACGAGGGGCTCCACATACCAAAGGAGGAGGAAAAAGTGAGCCGAGAGACAATGTGGGGCGGATGGTCCGTATAGAGGGGGATGTGGTGCTCTCCCCATATGCTGTCGAGGAGGATAAGGAATTGGAGGGCAGGATTCGACGGCTAGAGGACGGGATATCATACGGCGTGGGTAAAATGGATGAATTGAAAAATCTCGCAGGTCAAGCGTTCCAAATGGCGACTGCTGTGAAGAATAAGTATGCGCACAAGCCGCGTTTGGGAGAGTCAAAATCACAAAGGTCGAGAAGAGCACTGAACCAGTCAGCAGGAAAACATGTGAAAAGCCTGAGTAAGGCCTCAAAAGTCCTAATATATCACCAGCAGAAGAAGAAGCAAGTAAGTTCAGACATGGAACTGGACGACCAAGTGGGGACTGAGAGCGAGGGGACTGAAACAGACAACGAAGGAAAAGTTGAACAAGACGTCAATGAGGAGGAGGACTTGGACGATTTGAAGCTTAGAGGAGCTAGAACACTACGGAACAGGGAAAGCCTGAGGCCCCCAGTGAGATTCGAACCTGGTGTCACAGCGTGCTTGGCGCATGCCCGCTCCCAGTCGGAGCCCAGCCTTACTCAGATGATGCCCCTCATGGTTAAAGGAAAAGCCCTACATTATGCACCCTGGAGTTTCATGGACCTAACGGGCCTGATCCAACGATTACCCAACATGTGTGAAGGGGGGCAGAAATGGATTACACAGTTTGAGGAAAAAACATCAGGACAGCACCTGGCGATAGGCGATATCAAAGCCATTCTCTGCCAAACAGTGGGCAAGGGACGGACTGAAGAAATTTTCGATGGGGCAGAACACAGGGATTTGATAGACGACCCCAAGGCTGATGCCATCCCATTTGGCCTATACCGACAAGAAATATGGGATGCTGTGAGGAGTATGTATCCGGCTAAGATGGACCCTGGGAAGCTTGAAAATATAAAACTGAAAGACGAAGAAAACGTGATAACCTTCATACAAAAGTTTCAAGATAAATGGAGGGATGAAACGGGTGCCAAATGGGACGATTCAGTGGCAAGTGTGGGACTGTTCAAACTGCTATTGAAGAAGGCTCTCCCTGGGGAGGTACAGAAGAAGTTAGAGGAAGTGGTGGGGCTCAACGCAATGGAATGGGCTTCATTTCTGGCACATGTGACCCATCACGTGGAGCAACACAGGAAGCTGAAAAAAGAAGCTAAAGATGCCACTGAAACCCTAATGAGCCAACTCTATAAAGCACAGCTTGGCGAACTGACCAGGACTAAACAGGAAGAGAAGGAACGGAGGAGGGAGCACATTAAACAAGCGGCAGTGATGGTGCCCCATCCACAAGCGTCAGCCCCAGCACAGGCTGACCCTATGCTGTTGGCCAATGGATACCAGGCCCACCCACAACAGCAAGTCCCACACATAACTACTATGCTGCACCCCGACCAGATGGATTACATATATCATATGAGGGCCCCCATGCACCCGGGAATGCCACCTGCCTGGGGGAGGGGACGAGGATACGGACGGGGTCGAGTTTTGCCAAGGCCAGATATGGCAACTGAAGGGTGTTGGGGATGCGGTGATCCTAGCCACTTCAGGAGAAATTGTCCACGTGTCCCACGACCAACTTGGGGAGACCGCGTGGATAGGGCTGAAAGAAGAGGTCAGGTGCTTGGACCGAGAGCACCGGAGAGCTATGGAATGCCACCTCGGTGTCAATCGCTACCCCCAGTACCCCAAGGTGGCCCCATGTATGGCCCCTATGGGGAGCCGGGACCCAGCCAGAGTTGAGGAGGCTGAGAGAAGCCCGGGGGGGAGCTCATGCAGTCCGTCACCACACTGCATCCAGAACAAGAGCCAACTGTTACAGTGACGATCGGAAACACCTTGCAAGCGCCTTTTATGATCGACACTGGAGCTACATATTCAAGTATAGGGAAAGAAGGTTCACAGCTCCCCCTCACCTGTAAGGCTATTCAAACTATGGGCTTCTCAGGAAAAATACAGACCTTACGATTCACCGAGCCTCAAGAACTATCTCTGGATGGTGTGACAATACAAGCACCCCTGTTATATTCGCCAGGAGCGCCTGTTAACCTACTGGGACGTGATGCTCTGTGTAAGTTGGGAGCTCAGATACAGTGCGAAGCGACTGGGATTTGGGTGACGTTCCCCAAATCAATATCCACACAATTCCTACTGTTGCACGAGCCACCTAGCACCGCCCGTAATGTGAGGATGGTATACTGGCTAGAGATGTCCGATCCAGCTAACTCGGAACTCTGGCACAGATACGCAGAATGGAAACCATGGTTACAGTACTTGCGGCCCGATTGCACCGAAGTGGAGGCCCCTTTATATTGCACTATTAAAAATGATGACGGTGGACGAGACCAGGAATATGCTCAGCTTTGGGAGGACATGGAACAGGGACAAGTAATGGACATTAAAACCATGGAAATAATAAGCGGCCCACAGGGAGTGGCGGCTATTATAAAGCTCCCAGATAGAATCGCTAACTGGTATCAGCTGGAAGGGCCAGCGCCCCATGTCACACTCATGGTCACCAAAGGCCTGGAACGGGAAGAGGTAGAGCCAATGATAGGGCAGGCAAAAGAAGTACAAGAGTGGAAGCCAACTACCAATCCATCCTTGCACAAGTCGCCTGATGGAAAGTTTGTGCGAATCTCAGTAACAGCAGTTGATACCGCCGTGGCCACTAGTGTCTGCATATGCACGAACACGGACCGGAGTGGTTTACAAATGGCAGTTAAGGCAGCAAAAGATCAGGACAATGAGGAAATACTGAAAACTATTCCAGAACAGCTATGGACAAAACATCCGACCGACGTAGGGTTGGTTAAATCCGCCGACCTAGCTCAGATTAAGGTAAAAGAGAATGCAAGGTTGCCCTACCAGAAACAGTATCCGTTGTCAGTGCAAGCTAGAGAAGGCATACGGCCCACAATACACGGATTGGTAGAGGCCGGAGTTCTAATCTCCACGCGAAGTCAGTGCAATACCCCCATTTTTCCAGTTAGAAAACCTGACTCAGAGAAGTGGAGGCTAGTACATGATTTGCGTGCTATTAACCAAATTGTGATACCGGAAACACCAGTAGTGCCAGACCCACACACCCTATTGTCGAACATTCCAGAAGGGACCAAATGGTATACTGTCATAGATTTATGCTCAGCATTTTTTAGCGTGCCACTGCACCCAGACTCACAGCATTTGTTTGCTTTCACATACGAAGGGCAGCAGTACACATACACTAGACTTCCGCAGGGATACTGTGAAAGCCCATCCATATTTAATCAGGTACTGGCTCAAGACCTCTCAGCCCTGGAGTGCCGTAGCACCATCTTGCAATATGTCGACGACCTTTTGATTTGTAGTGCGTCTAAAGAGCAATGCCAGCACGACTCTCTAAAGGTTCTAAGAATGTTGGCCGAAAATGGCCACAAAGTAAGTAAAGAAAAGTTGCAATTTTGTAGACAAAAGGTGGAATACCTAGGTCGTGTGTTAGAGGGAGAAAGCCGTACTATAGCACCAAAGCATGTAGAGGCCATACGCAAGGCCCCACAGCCAACCACCGTGCGACAGATGTTGGCATTTCTAGGAATGGCGGGGTTCAGTCGTCCATGGATATGTGAGTTCGCGCTAAGGGTCCAACCATTACGGGATATGATTAAGGCAGCAGACCAATCACAGCCAAATGCCCCCCTCGTCTGGACTCCTGAAGCTCTAGCTGCACTCGCAGATATTAAAATGGCCTTAATGACCGCTCCTGCATTGGCTAACCCAGATTATAGCAAACCTTTTCACCTCTATGTATCCGAAAGAAAGGGGTACGCATCGGCCGTCCTAACTCAGCAGCAACAAGGGATGGGAAAACAGGCCATCTCCTATTACAGCACGGCTCTTGATAACGTGGAAAAAGGGATGCCCCCCTGTTATCGGTCTTTGGCAGCGGCCGCATTTGCATATCAGAAAGCGTCCTCAATCACCATGGGGCACCCAGTTACATTATATACGACCCATGCACTGCATGCGCTCCTAACGAGTCAGACCTTTGTGATAACGAACTCCCATCGAACAGGATATGACTCCATTCTGTCAGCCCCGGAGCTCACCATAGAACGGTGCACCACGGTGAATCCGGCCGATAAACTGGTAACCCCGATAGATGGTGTACCCCATGAGTGCGTAGCGGTATCAGAGATATTTTTGAAAGCGCGTTCAGATTTGGAGAACTGCCCTATTGATAATGCTAAGCATACGTATTTTGTGGACGGTTCCTGTTATCGTACTGATACGGGCAATAAGGCTGGGTTGGCAGTAGTAGAAGCACGACGAAACCCGGCGACGTTTGAGGTAGTGATGAGTGTTCCGCTCCCCCAACCCTGCTCGGCCCAGCTAGCTGAACTACGGGCGTTGACAGCTGCATGTAATTTGGGCCGTAATGAGAGTTGCAATATATATACGGACTCAGCCTATGCTCATGGAGTCTGCCATGTGTTTGGACCAATCTGGGCTCAAAGGGGATTCCAGCGGGCAGATGGGACCGCCGTGACCCACGGGGAAGCGATTTCAGATTTACTATATGCTATGACATTGCCCGCAAAATTAGCTGTAGTGAAATGCAGGGCACATAGGACCGATGACTCCTTTATCACTAAAGGGAACTCACTGGCGGATGAGGCAGCTAAGAAAGCTGCCGTAGGGCCGGGGCAGATGATGGCCCTAACTCAGCCTGGGGAAAGTCCGATGCGGCATCCGCAGGTAGACAATGTGGCCCACTTGGTGGAGCTGCAGAACACCGCAGGTGTGGCTGAAGTATCGGCGTGGATAAAACGGGGGGCGGGTACTGGATTGTGGCGCAGCATAGAAGGATTGTGTATAGCCCCAGCCAGTTACCTCCCGCTCTTGATCAAAGAAGCCCATGGCTTGGATCATGCCCATAGAACCGAAACTATCCGAAAAATCCGTCAGGAATGGTGGTCCCCATTTCTGGCCAGTATGGTGGACTATGCGTTGAATAGATGTGAAGTGTGTATCAAGAACAATGTGCGAAAGAACTTCACTGCTCCTTTAGGACATATTCCCCCGCCGACAGGGCCATTCCGGCATATAATGATGGATTATGTAGACATGGGAGCAGACAACCGGAAAGAAGGGAAGCGCTACATTCTAGTAGTAGTAGACCGCTTCAGCAGGTGGGTGGAGGCAGCTGCAACTTCCAAGGAAGATGCAAGGACCGCGGCTAAATTTTTATGTCGCGAAGTCATTCCCCGGTTCGGTATTCCAGATTTTCTGAGTTCGGACAACGGTACCCACTTTGTGAATAACGTCATTGACAATGTGGCATCTGCCTTGGGGATAGATCATAAGCTAGGATGTGTGTATCATCCTCAATCCCAGGGCATGGTAGAACGAGTGAATGGTACCCTAGTTAATAAACTGGCAAAAATATGCGAGAGCTCTCGCCTGAACTGGGTACAGGCCTTACCACTGGCCTTGATGAAGATGCGTTCTCAGACCAATCGTATGACGCACTTGACTCCTCATGAAATGCTTACTGGCCGCCCAATGCCTATGGCATTCACCCGAGGTCCATACACAGGGCCGTCTTTGGCACAATTGGAGGACGAAATGCAGGATTATGTGCGAACCCTCACCAAAATCCATAGACATTTGTATTCACAGGTTCGTGAGGCAGTCCATGGAGAGAGCGAGGTACGGGAGGACGTGCGCCTAGTGGCACCGGGGGACCAGGTATACATTCGTGTTTTCAAGAGAAAGAGCCCCCTTGCGGGACGTCGGGAAGGACCATTCACCGTGGTCGCTGCAACCCCCACGGCTGTGAAAGTAGAGGGGAGGAATTACTGGTATCACTTGAACCACTGCAGCAGCGCCGAACCAGGTAAGGGACCGCTACGGCAAGACACTACCGACGAACAACCATCGACCTCAAGACTAGACAGTACAAGGAAGCCCACTGGGGCAGTGGTGTTCACTGATAGTGACAGTGATTCGGGTGCATCCCTGAGCCCTGCCTACGGCACTCGAGCCCAGAATAAGCGGCGAGCTGTGGAAAAACTCGATAGACTGTCTCAGTCTGATGCCAGTAGCCTCACCGTTCTCACGCCCCAAGTAGAAGTGACGGGTGTAGTTATCTGCCCACAGGAAGTTGTAACCCCAGCAACGGAGGATTTTCTGTCTACATTTGCCACTCTCTGTCAGGACCTTGACGACACCGCTTTGCCTCTGAGCCTAATCAACTCAGATACGCTACAGTCTCTAGCAGCACAGTTGAACTTACCCGAGCTTACTCCTGAACGTCAGTCTCCGCATGAATCCTTGCGCACTCCCCTACCCCCGGTTCCGGAGGGGACCGGTGGAACAAGCTCCACAGAATAGTAGCACGTATGTGGGTAAACTGATTTTTACAGCAGGGCTAATAGCACTCTTTTTCTTTTTCTACGACCCAATGTTTAAAAGAAATGCCCTGGATTCCTATCATACATTACGCCCACTAGCGACTGCTACTTCCCGCACAGCCCTCTATCCTCGTATTAGGCGTGTTCGATCCTGGACGGCCCCTGGCTCCACTATAGGTTCCCGTAGCTCGATGTGCGCGTTAGCTCTCCTTAGACTCGCCCATGAAGAGTCCCTGATTGGGAGAAGTCCCTATTTGGCCTCATTCACTTTCTCCCCAGCTCGGTCTGTGGAGATTCGTGTAGGACATCTTAGAATTACTGGTAGGGCACGGACGAGTAGGTGCTCCTTCGAGCTGCCCACGATTGGCCCCCTGTGGCTACCGTTCCTTTGCTCGGCTACGGCATGTTCTTACCATGATAGTACAGGGTCACCCTTCGCATCCCGGGCTCTCCACCCCCTCCTCATTGCCCCGATGTCAACTCCGATCGCACATAAATTAATGAAATTACAATATTATTCAATCTCTACCGCTAACACCTCGCTCACGGAGGAGCAGAGTAACATGTATATGGCATGGATGGTCCACACTGCTCGATCTGTGACGGATCGCTCGTGTCTCGTATGTCATGATCGTAGCCTCACCCCCCATTTTATGCTGCCTATGGGGAACCTCACAGAATGTCTCACCAACCCCTATTCTGTTGATTTTTTGTGTCCTACTGTGTGCCTCCTTGGGGCCCTTTCGGCTGATTTTGGCCCATCGTGGATGCACAATGCAAGCTCCTCATGCTTGTTTCACCCTGTAACCACCCAAGTGTCGACTTTTGTCCGCGTCCAACCGTCTCTGCCCTCGTTCTTTCCCATCTGCCTCTGCTCCTCTGTTGGCGTATATCCTGTGGGAAATATGTCTGCCCGATGTAATGTCTCCCTGTTCGCTAATGATTTGCAAATTGAAACCCCCTCTGTTTGTGATTCACCCCCATGCACCCCCAACGTGGTAATTCCCCTACCTGATCTTAGTGGTGGTACTGTTCCCCTTGCGGATGTGTTCTGGTTTTGCGGGGGCCAACGTGTACGCCAGACCTTGCCTGCGGAGTGGCAGGGATGCTGCGCCCCGGTTAGGTTGGATGGTAAGACCCGTGTTTTGTTGGTGGCTGACCGACCGTCATCCGGCCGGTCCCGTTCACGCCGCGACGTGGCCCAATGGACTCAGTATGTCCGTGACGCTGATGCAGCGAACTATTCTGACTGGGCTGCTGATGAGACCGTCCATCTTGACTTTGGGGGTACCCCCGTTGGCGTTCCTGCTCGCTACAGAGCCATGGAGGCCGTTGGCAGTGGTGTAGCGTCTATTTTGCTCCCGGCCGTGCAGATCAACCGCAACGTGGCATGGATTAATTACATGTGGTACAACGAGCAACGCTTCATTAACTACTCGCTGAGTGCTCTCGGACTGGTCCGTGATCAGCTCCATGCCACTTCCCTCATGGCTGCTCAGAACCGTTTTGTCCTGGACCAGATGCGGGCCCCGGAGGAAGGTGTCTGTACAATGATTGGTCCCGAGTGCTGTGCTGCAATCCCTTTGCACACTGGTTCTGAGGGAGCCCTCTCCAAGGTCCTGGGCCAACTACCAGCTCTCCAGACGGAGCAAGCGGCTAACTCCGGCTTTGGGTCTAGTCTCCGCCTTCCGCCGTGGCTCTCCTGGTTTCTTTCTGGAGATTGGACTGCTACCCTGACCCGCTTGGGAGCGTCCCTGTTCGTCCTCCTTCTCCTTGTGGCTCTGGTGGCCTGCTGTGTGATCCCCTGCGCACGGCGGATGGTGATGTCCTCAGCCTCCTTTTCTGGCCAGTATGTTGTTAAGGGTGAGGCGTTACCGCCTCAACGGGGGGTGGTGATTGAGACCATGCGACGGGAGACAATGAGCAGCGACAGCAGCGACAGACAGGGGTCAATGAGCAGTGACAGCAGCAACACCAGCGTCTACGAGAACATGAGACGGGACATGAGCCAGGACTGATGGGAAAGGGGGCGCAAGGACCTGTTTGTACAAGGTAGTGGCAAGGTAATGGGCCTATCCGAGACAAACGGGACCTATTGGTGTTTTCTATATGTTCATTTGTGTTGCAGATCTACTGAACCCTGAGGGGTGAGAAGAAGATGTGATGATCCATACCCTGGGTGTAAGTGCTAGCCTAACCTCTCCCCAAAGGGTGGTTCTCTACAGTACGTAAAGTGCTTGAGCCGAAGACAACTGGAATACAGAGGGATACTGCCGATAGAGACTGTTATGCCAAGTGTTATAAAATGCTGTGATATGTGACATGACATGTAATGTGATGGGCAAAAAAGTGTGACACAATCAGGCACAGAAAAGTATAATGGTGCTGCTGAGCACATGGTGCTGGCAGGGTGGGAATTTTTCCTCGTAAGAGGTTTTTTCGCCCACCCCTGACTGTGAAAGACTGGGGTTTGGTTTTTGAGGGGAAGCAAGAATCTGCAGGTCCCGACAAATACAAAACTGTGGGCTGACAGGCCTAGTTGAGAAAGATAGGGACGTGTAGATCAAGTAGAGTAGTTAGTTACTGTAGTGTACTCATACGTACGGCAGTAGTAGTAGTAATAAATGATTAGGGAAACTCAGTTAATCTTATAATCGATGTAGGCAAACAAACGTATAATCAAGGTAGTTAAATTCGAAATGAGATATATATATACATAGTTAAAAGGAGAAGTAAGTTAAGGGTTAAGAGTTATGGCTAGGTACATCTACACATGTCCGGCGCAAAGTGGATGTAGGGGGGTCCTAAGGCCCATTCTCCAGCTGCCAATCTACTATGAGACCCCGGGGCGCACAACACTAGCACGTCTCCCACCAGGTCTACAAAACCTCCTCAGCTCCTGTTCGGATCAGTGTTGCGTAGAAGTGGTTAATGTAAGGGACCCATTGGATTACGGGGACGACGGGCGCAGGGATTATGGCCTTGTTAGAGTAATCCTCCGACAGCTAGCGGGGGACGGCCATGGGGTGCGGCAGAACCAGTTCCTCCACAGATACCCGCTTAATTAAGGTAGTGTATGAGGCTTCACAGCCTCAGAGGGGGAAATGTTGTGGATAAAAAATGTCATAAAATAAACATAAGGGAGAAGAAGGAAAAACGGGCACCTAGACACATAGAAGCGGGATTAGGCGGACATTGACAGATTGGAATTACGAGCAATTTAAGAGCAGTAATAGTAAAAAAGTCAAAAAGAAGTGTACGAGCTGAGGAGTGCTAAAAACACACACACTCGTACCGTCAAGGGCGGGCAGGTAGACACAACATACATACACACACACTCTCTTCCTCATACACACACATGAATAACTTTAATAGAATCTTATAGTAATAGAGAAACTCTATAAAAAACAGAATTGTAGGATATGCAGGACAGTAGAACTGTAATGATATTAAGAAGTTGGAAGTACAGTAAACCGCTTTTCAAGTAGTATAAATATATATATATAAACTAAGAAATATAGTGCAAATATGAAAATAAATTATAAACGAGAAATACAGGAAAAAAAGGAAAATATAACTTACTCATGATTCAGATGGTGAAGATTCTCGTCTCGCAAGGAAAGCCTTAATTTTTAGAGAACCATGAAGAAAGCCAGTTATAAGGGTGGCTGCCCCCCCCCCTCGAGATAACGATAAGACCAAGGTCCCTCCCGGTTGTTTAGTCGTCTTGCTTACGTCATTTTTTTTACCTAGGGAATCGGGAATCCTGGTTTTTGACAACCTAGGTGGATGAAAATCCTGGTTTTTGACAACCTAGGTAAATGAGAATCCTGGTTTTTGACAACCTAGGTAACTAGAAACTCTGGGTTTTTGTTTCCTGGGTTGTTGGAGATGCCTGGGTTCTGATTTTATGTGTAAATTAAAACCCCTGGTTTCAATTCTATGGGTAAGTGAAATAGGCCTTTTCTGGAAACCTATGGGTTATCTAGTGTGTAAATACAGTATAAATACTGGAGCTTAAGCTCAGGATATTGGGATCACTTTTGAGAATTCTCATCGGTGTGGATCTCGTGTGGTGGAATGGAACAATAAAGCTGGACCCTTGCTTCTTCTCACTCACGGCTGGTGTATTTTTTCTATCTCCAACTGGGCTCAGAGGTAGATGTGAGTATTGGCTTCTAAGTTGAGTTTTAAATGTTTTTGGGTAATAGGCTAAATTCGAGCCAACACTACTAACCTTTCTCACTCCGTAGGTGGTGTCGATATTCATCTAGACGACTATGTATGTAAATTCCTTGATGTGTTGTATATGTGCTAAATTAAAATGACCTTTGCCCCACAGTAAATCATACTTTTTAATTCCAGGTGAACAGGTGGTCTGACCTCAGAAGGACCGATATGAGACATGCAAGTTGGTTAAAAGCTGTTAACAAATGAGCTCTGTCCATTCTATTTTTCCTCCACCTATTTTCTATGACAGGTTGCCCATTCAAGAACATACCTGTACCTTGACAAGGTCTGAGCATCGGTGAACGTGTCTACAAAGGAAGGTAGTCCTGTCCTGCTGGCTGACCCAACTCCACGCCTCCAGAGAGACTGACCAGAGCTGGGGACCGAGAGAGGAGACAGAAGTTCCTTGTCCCGTGACCCCCGACATGGGTACCATGGGGTGTTCCAGCCCAGGAGTGAAGGGTGAGGTGTTACCGCCTCAACGGGGAGTGGTGGTCACCTTGAGCAGTGAGAGAATGGCTGAAGCAACTGACTACGAGGACATGAGACCCCTGACCTGTGAGGCAGGGGACACATGAAGGTCCTGTACGAAGCTGTCAACGGGGGGTCTGCCCTCAAGAGACATTACCGCAGAACTCTCAATTCAGTGGCAGTCCAGGATGAGAAGACGATGTGATGAGCCATGCCCTGGGTGTAAGTTCTAGCCTAATCTCTCCCCAAGGGTGGCCCAAGGGTACATAAAGTGCCTGGGCCGAAGACAACCAGCATACAGAGAGATACTGCCAACAGAGACTGTCAATTTGGGCTGTTATAAAATGTTTGTGATATGACATGTGATGTGCAACAAAGTGTGACGCAATCAGGCACGAGAAAAGTATAATGGTGCTGTCGAGCACATGGTGCTGGCAGGGTGGGAATTTTTCCTCCCTAGAGGTTTTTTCGCCCACCCCTGAGTGCGAGGTTTGGTTTTTGGGGAGAAGCAACACACTGCACAGTCCCGACAAATACAAAACTGAGGGCTGATAGGCCCAGTTGAGAAACATAGGGACGTGTAGATCCAATCAAATATTTACTCGTATTAGCCACTCATACTAATGACAGTAGTGGTAATAATCACTATTTAGGGGTACACAGTTAATCAACGTGTAATCAAAGGAGTCAGATTTCAAAACAATATATACGTGTAGTTTGTGAGGCTTTATAGCCTGAGGGGGAAATGTATATAAAATATACATGAAATAAACACGAGGGAGACCTAGTATGAGTAATATGTAATCTTATTGAGAATTCACTGGGCTGGTGGACTGTATGAACGGATGTTTACCTAAGACACAACACACAGATAAGCAAGGCGCAAACCATAAATGTATTTGATTAGTGCGGCAGGCCTCAGAGCATAGGTGGTCGGTCAACTAAGAGACACACACACACACACACAGGCCTATGCCACCACGCACACACATACAGAAGGAAAACAGAACATTATAAGAATAATAAAAGGAGTATTAAGATATTATAAGGATAATATAATGATATTATGAAGTAGGGAGTACAGTAAACCACTTGCAAGCAGTATAACCACATATATATATATATATATATATATATATATATATATATATATATATATATATATATATATATATATATATATAACAGAATGTAGAGCAAATATGAAAGGAAATTATAAACCAGAAATACAGAAAAATGTGAAAGAAACTTACTCATAATATACTTGGAGGTGGGGAAGAGTCTTGTCTCACGAGAAAAAGTCAGGAGTAATACAGGCGAAGGCCTTAATTTTTAAGAGAGAACTAAGAGGGGCCATTTATAAGGGTACCTGAGTCACGTTGCACCCGCGAGATAACTGTGGGACCAAGGTCTCTCCGAAATGTTGTGTCTCATACCTCTTTCAAACCTAATGTTGTTCGGAAAAGGCTCTTTTCAAAACAGAATGGTAATTTTGATAAGCTCTTTCTAAAACACATTGGTGTCTGGGTCATCCTGACCCTATGAAAACTGTATAAATAGAAGAGCTTCAGCTCTGGTTTTTTAGATCGCATTTTGGGACGTCTCAAACTGTGGGGATCTCGTGTAGTGGAACGGAACGAATAAACCTGGACCCTTGCTTCTTCTCACTCACGGCTGGTGTCTTATTTTTCTTTCTCCAATTGAATATGTGAGTATCTGTTTCTATGTTAACTGTCTTCAGGTAATAGGAAAAATTTGAGCCAGCAGGCACCCTGCCCTAATCCAGTATAGATTGGAACGCTTTAGACACCTCGACACCGGATTTGTTTTTTAAAACCCGAGTCCATGCATATTTACTAAACATGTCTATGCACGTCAACAGAAAATGAATGTTGTCATTTTCCTTGGCGTATGCAGACATATTGACCAGATCGGCTTGAAACTGCATATCAATACCATAAACAAAAACATGATTTCTTTTGTAGTTTAACAGAGCAGTTCTGTGTAACGTGTAAGCATCCTCGCCAGCGAGCGAACCCGAAACTTGTTTATCTGTTAAGCGAACCCCTGTTTCTTTTAAAATGCTGTCTTTTAAATGTTTTTTTTTTGTTTGTTTAATGTTTTTGAAGGTGAGTAATACACTTTTTTCATTTCTTCCAACATATCGACAGTATATATAATATAGTTTGTATATTATGTAAACCACTAAAAATCACTAATTGGATGTGACGGGTATAGGTCAAAGGTCATAATCATCATAATTAAATATAATGACAGGTCAAAGGGTCATCATAATCCATTATAATTATGTTAAATCCGGTTCCGATGTATTCCAGACACACACACACACACACGTTGTTTCCTTTCCCATAGATTGTGATGCACTCATGAGTTAGGCCTAGGTCAAAAAGGTTAATGATAATTATTGCTGTATGTTGCTGCATGTTCATACCGATAGCTTTCACACGCGTATCCCCTGCTTAGGTTATTTGTTTTCCTGAGTTAGGCCTAGGTCAAAAAAGGTCAGTGGTAATTATTGATGCATATTCATACCTATAGCTTTTGCTATAGCTCCGGTGCGTTCCACAGACGCGCACATACACATACACACACACACACACACACACACAAAAGCTCACACATACATAAGGATGAGGAAAAAATAAGTAAATGATGAATAATGAATTTCCATACACATCCAACCAAAAATATGACTCACACACTCACACACACGCACACATCCAACCAAAAATATCACTCACACACATACATACATACATACATACATACATACATACATACATAAGGCTGATGAAAATAATTAAATGTTTAATAATGAATTTCTGTACACATCCTACCAAAAATATGAAGCACAGGCACACACACACATACACACACACACACACACACACACACACACACACACACACACACACACACACACACAGACCCTGGCCAATCAGAACAAAAGAATAAAATTGCTCCATCCGGTAGGTGACGTTATAAGCACCATAAGTTTATAGAAGAAGAAGGCCTCACTCACCCTTTAGGTTTAAAAATACTCTGTACTTCGAAGATCGTGTGTGAGCTTACAACATGTCTGTTGCTTGTCCTGATGCACCAAAAAAAACTCACTCTTTTTTTTGGGAAGATTACAAAAAAATTTAGAGCATGAAAATTTAGAGATTCAGTATTGGGTAATGTCAAACGGATGTACAGCCGGATTTTTTTCGATGCAGAAAAAGGAACCATTGTGCTTTTCAAGTTCTCAGTTCCGGGTCACATCCACTGGAGCTGCGCTACTGGCCCAAGTTTTTTCCCATAGATTGTGATACACTCGTGACTTAGGCCTAGGTCAAAAAAGGTCAATGATAATTAATGCTGCATGTTCTTTACCATATAGCTTTCCCACGCATACCAACACACCCCACTCTAACCCCCCCCCCCACCCCACCCACCCACCAACGCACGCACGCGGGCATATACGAACCTGTCTATAAAAGTGAACACTTCGTTAGTTGGAAAAATCCGCAAAGAGTCGAATAGTTCGAAAGGATCAAAAGAATTTCCAGACTCTATCCTTCAAAACTTCCAGACACCATGGATTTCTCAGCAGGTAAGAAGATGTATTTTAAACAATTAAAGTAGTTTAATTATAAATTGAAATACAATGTTTATGTAATTGTCCATTTGATATTGATATAAATCTAAAACTATTCTTTCTGAATACAACAATCATCATCCTTATCTGGTTATTATGTAAACGGGTACGATACTATATCTAAATTTAATGTTCAATACACTTATTACAGAGCAAGACCGAACTAAGCTCATCTGATTCTAGTGTATAGGATAACGTATCAAACGAATGAGAGTGTACTAGGTGAATAAATTTTGTCTCTTAGATCTGTGTAGCGAGCTAAAAAGGGAACTGTTAAGGTACTAAAAGTATGTTTTATTTGCTTTACTGTTTGTAGATAAGTGTCGTCATAATTTCTGACGATGAAATTTCCGAGACATCTGATTGAAGCCTTTTGAATCTGAGCTCTACATGTAAGTCATAACATAAAATCATGAATGCTTCATGCTGTAAAGTCTTTCATACTTAATTATAACTTTTTGTTTGTGTCATATTCAGAAAATGAGGGCGTTGTGACTATCAGTGCTTACGATGGAGATATTTCAGGTGAGATGACGTATATTTTACCTTCTATTTACCCAGCACAAAATAAAAATAAAAACAAAAATAAAAACTCTTTCACTTGTTCTGTTCTGTGACTTTGAGTGATGTCGAAAATTTTGATGCAGTAGAAGATCGAGAGGAAATCAACTCGGAAGCCGACATTCAACCCGACCTCAAATTACAGGAGATCTGTACAGCGTGGCGTGAATTCTTCCAAGCGAAGACTGCTTTATTGGAAAACTTTGGGCAGCTTGATAATACATTTGAATCTGGTCGAGGTACGGATTTTGTCCCTTTACTGTACAACACTTGAAAATTTGAATAGTTGTCTCACAGTGAACATAAAGTTGATCAGAAAATTGTATGATAGATATGGCGCAGAAACAACCGAAATGCAGTTCGGATACAGTGACTAAAAAAAAAATGAGAACCAAAAATAATCCATCCCTGCATGACTTCTGTTGTGATGGAAACCAGAGTTCTTCAAATGGTCTATTACATCGTGATCCGTACACAACCCTGAACCCATATTTAACTGTCGCGATCAACCGGTTGAATGAAAGTTTAATTCCGTCACACCAGGTTGTTAGTGAGAGACCTAATCAGAGTCCAAATTACAACGTAACAAACACACCAGTGACGCCATACGATATATTTTCTGAATTAAATCAATGTCTGTTAGAGTTATATAATAACCTAAATGAGCACGGTCATTCGGTACAATTAAACCCTGATCTAATCAGGATCACTATGCAGTCAATCAGTTGAATGAAAATTTAAGATCGTCAGAACAGAGCAATACTCAAAATGAAAACCCCAGCCGAAATTCCAGTCAAACTGTATCAAGCACGCCGGTGGCGTTCCACGACATATTTTTTTAATTAAATAAATGTCTGTTAAGAGTTACAAAATAACCTAAACCAACAAAGACATTCTATGCAGATAAATCCATGTTTAATAGAAGCGGTGAATCAACTCAATGAAAATGTGTCATTATCTCCCGAACAGAATACCGTCTCAACTCCGGAAAACGCTCAGGAACGTAGACCATTATCTTCTTGTGATATGATATACGAACTTAATCAAAGTCTTATGAGGATAAATGACAGTCTGGTTAACTTAATCGAAAACCCTGTCAATATTCCACAAAATTCAGAAAACGATAATGAGTACAACCGTCCTTTGGAAAATATGCCGTCGGCCAATATCCAGAATTCTCAAACGGAAAACATGTAATTGCCCGATATATGAGTTGAGCAAGATGGAGGTGGGTTAGATCCTAATTTTAGGATAATTAATCGGGAAAGGTTCAACAACACTGAGATTAGGCGAAGAGTGAATTTTTCTTCGGTTGCTAATGTCGACAGCTTAGCGGATTTTTATAATTAGGTTTTAGAGATTTTAAACAGTGTGATTGAATTCGCTAATAGTTTAATTTCTGCTGAGGGTGCCGTCACCATTGAAATCAGAGGTGATACGATCAATGTTTCATCACGCGTTCAATTAGACAACTGTGTCATCGATTTACATTCTTTTCTGACCATGCTCGAAAATGTAATTCAGAGTAAACGTGAAATTTTTACGGGTGATACCCTTGAAATAGTCGTCCAGATCGTCCGTCCACCTCGGGGTGGTGGAAATAGAAGGAAAATAGGCCATATATTCAATTCAGAAACCATGCGGAAGAAAATGAAGCATCTATACGTTTTTCACAACAGAGACAATATGTGATTCGCCTTGTGTGTCACCCAACTTTTGAATCGTGAAAAAAAAACGATTTTGAAACCGAACAAATCGCTAAACAATTACAATGTGGGATTATCCGTAAACACCGCAGTCAGCTTCGCTGACGTGTCGAGATTTGAGAGACATTTGAATTCTAAAATCGTAATCGTACACTGTTCTATCAGCAAAGCCGGTTACTCTTTCTTTCAAACTAGCAAGACTCCGCACGAAAAAACGATTTACTTGTTTTTGCATGACAACCACTATTATGGAGTAAAAAGTATCACCGGACTTTTAGGAACGAGTCATGTTTGTCATTTCTGTCATTCAAGGTTTGACGTTTTTTTGAAACATAAATGCGAATATAGCTGCAACGTTTGTCATGACCCCGATTGTCACAAGCACCCTAAGAATGTAACTAAATGCCCAGAGTGTCAGAGATTGTGTAGATCACAATACTGTTTCAAGAGGCATAAAGCGAAGATTCAGTCGAGCAAAGGCGAATATTCTATGTGTAAAACGGGATTCTACTGTTGTAAATGTAAACGTGTGATAAGGGATAAACCTTCTAATCGTGAGAAACATGAGTGCACACATCCGAAATGCATACTCTGTGGCCAAAAACTCGATGAGGATATCGAGCATAGATGCAACAGGCTAGGAAAGAACGCAAAAATACGGATTATGTATTTTACGATTTCAAGACTAGGCAGGAAACAGGAACTCATGTAGCCAATTTCATATGTTTTATTGATTTTAAGGGAGAGGAGTGGGTGGCTGAAGGGGATGACTGCATCAGTGCCTTCTTTAAGAAGTTTCGGTGTAATACATACAACAGTTACACGTTTATCACGCATAACGCTAGAGGGTTCTAGTCATACCTTTTGTTAAACCATTTAGTGAAAGAAGGAATCACACTCAGAATCATAGCGCAAGGCGGTAAAATTTTGTGCTTCATCGATACTGCATTTCGCCAGTCCTACATTGATAGTCTATCGTTCTTACCCATGAAGCTGAGCAGCATCCCAAAAGCCATGGGGTTTTCAGAAAGCAAGAAAGGCCATTTTCCCCATTTCTGGAACACCGTAGAACATCAGGATTACGTAGGACTGTATACTGACCCTAGGTTTTACGGTGTAGATGGCATGATACCTAAGGCTAGAGAAGATTTCTTCTCAAGAAAAAATCCAGATCCAACGTGATCCCTTCATTCTCCTTATATTTGCGAATGTACTCACGTTTAGAGGATTCATCAACAGCCCAGGATGGATAACCTGAACTTTCCTGTTTGGTCTTGAGGAACATTTTACATCTCGTAAAAAGCTCATCAGACCTTTTAGGAAAGTGCCACACTTCAAAAACTTTTAGAATTTTGTAGCCTTTTTCGATAGCTTTCTCAATTTCGACAGAAGCCCATGTTCCGGTAAGAGCTCTCTCCTGATCCGAATGATCACATTGTTTTAGCTGATGCACGGCGCACGTTTTACAAAGAGGAAAGAGGAGTTTGCTTTTTTACACGAAACAGTAGAACAGGTGCCCATAGACCCCTAGGCGGTAATACTTTTGCTCTGACGATACCGAAGTAATATTTCAGAGGTTGAAAGTCACGATAAATGATGATAGGGTAAATGATGATCGATTAGATATGTCTTTGTCTTATTTACGAATGGGTAAAGAGAGGTAAAATCGAAATAATCGATTCTGTCACCGGGTTGAGCTACATAATGTAAATATAACACGTTTGTTCGACTGTCAAAAAGAGCATCTCGCGGGTTTAAACGCTCAGGAAAAGTCAAAGTTTTTTTAGAAAGTTTAGCACGCAGTTGTCGTTTTTTCTTCATTTGATTCCACTCGTGTTCCCACATCAGAGTGTCTTGCAAATTCTTAATTCTCTCCATCGATTTTTGATTGATATCTCTGAAGGTAGCATTGGATTTGGTAAGAAGATGCGGGGTCATTGAGGGAAAACACTTTTCACAACCGTGATAAAAACATCCAAGAAACTTAAAAACCTTACGGTTTTCCCCATCCTCACAGTAACCATCTACGTAATAGTTACCAAATCTGAATTCACCTTCGTTGAAAGCGTGGCGAATGGGTAGGTTTTGCATTTTAGAAATGTATTCGAGCCATTGTATGGAAGGTGTTCAGTAAGATTTCTGAGTGGTGATGTAATTATCAAGCGGCAGAATAGCTAAAGTGTCTTTACGCAGGAACTTGGTTCTAAAGATTTTCATGCACACAGAAGCGATCGTTATCCATTTAAAAGGATCGATCTTTGTACCTTCCAGAATTTCTTCTCTGAAAGCTATACACCCCTTTCTCAAAATGTCTACGTCATTCACACAGTATTCTGCCATCTCTTTCTTGAAATCAAAGACTTTGTCAGAAACCGTTCTGTACCACTTAAAGAAATCTTCTCTAGCCTTAGGCATCATGCCATCTACACCGTAAAACCTAGGGTCAGTATACAGTCCTACGTAATCCTGATGTTCTACGGTGTTCCAGAAATGGGGAAAATGGCCTTTCTTGCTTTCTGAAAACCCCATGGCTTTTGGGATGCTGCTCAGCTTCATGGGTAAGAACGATAGACTATCAATGTAGGACTGGCGAAATGCAGTATCGATGAAGCACAAAATTTTACCGCCTTGCGCTATGATTTTGAGTGTGATTCCTTCTTTCACTAAATGGTTTAACAAAAGGTATGACTAGAACCCTCTAGCGTTATGCGCGATAAACATGTAACCATGGTATGTATTACATCGAAACTTCTTAAAGAAGGCACTGACGCAGTCATCCCATTCAGCCACCCACTCCTCTCCCTTAAAATCAATACAGCATATGAAATTGGCTACATGAGTTCCTGTTTCGTGCCTAGTCTTGAAATCGTAAAATACATAATCCGTATTTTTACGTTCTTTCCTAGCCCATTGCATCTATGCTCGATATCCTCGACGAGTTTTTGGCCACAGAGTATGCATTTCGGATGTGTGCACTCATGTTTCTTACGATTAGAAGGTTTTCATTAATAAGTAATCATTTACTTATTTTTTCCGTCATCCGTGTGTGTGTGTGTGTGTGGAACTCACCGGAGCTATAGCAAAAGCTATGGGAATGAATATGCATCAATAATTATCATTGACCTTTTTTGACCTAGGCCTAACTCAGGAAAACAAATAACAACCTAAGCAGGGGATACGTGTGTGAAAGCTATCAGTATGAACATACAGCAACATACAGCAATAATTATCAATAACCTTTTTGATCTAGGCCTAACTCATGAGCGTATTACAATCTATGGGAAAGGAAACAACTTGTGTGTGTGTGTCTGGAATACATCGGAACCGGATTTAACGTAATTATAATTGATTATGATGACCCTTTGACCTGTCATTATATTTAATTATGATGATTATGAACTTTGACCTATACCAGTCACATCCAATTAGTGATTTTTAGTGGCTTACATAATATACAAACTATATTATATATGACAGTTTAGCCTCCACAAAAGAATAACTCAGATGGTCTTAAATGTCATGGTATTTATTTCAGTAAAAGAACACAAACGTTTTCATACATCATCATCGAGGGAGTGTAGAAATTTTATACACATCAGTGTTTTTCTCAACCATATATGGGATAAATGTATCACTTATTTCACAGACAACAGTCTGCTTATTTCTCGACAGTAGGATTACACATAAATCATGCACATATGTACACATACATAAAATGTCTACAATTCTAACATGTCTGCCACATTCAGTCACAAGATCTAGTATTTTTGTGATAGAAGCCCAACTTGGATCGCATGCATTAATACACATATGCAATAAAGCAGACCAATCGCACACCGTACCTCGCACAAGACACATCTGATTCACGAGGTTTGTTAAACGTCTCGGGTCAATCATTTACAGCTACAGATACATCAGCATGGTCCGTAAGGCATTTGTACAACAGGCTGGACTCTTAGCTAATCCTGTAGCCCTGCACACATTTCCCATCTCAAACGACTGGAGCGACCCGCTTCCAGCTGTCCACGGCGTCGTAGACAATCTGCTCGCTGCTGACATGCACAAGTTTCTCTCTGAGAAAAAGCCTTTGCACGATGTACACTTCGTCCCGCAACTCGTGCAGAACGGCATCCACCGATCCTTGAATTCTCTAGGGATTAACCCTCAAACCACACTGACTCAATGATTGAGCGATGAAATGTTTAAGTCCGGGTTTGACCAGATCACGCAATAGTTCCTCAAAGTATTTGTCAAAGAAATACGTGTCAGGTTCGAACAGACACGACTGTCTAATCTGATTCGGGTGATTCACTTCGCACCCCAAGCAGAGCTCTTTCAGCTTTTTGTTGTTAAGATGTTCCAGAAGGACCACGACTGTCGCCTTTATAATCTTGAATGCGTTAGCTCGAATACAGCCGTCTGTGTCATCAATACCAACGTAGGTGGATGCGCCAGTTAAAGTACTGCTGATTCTGTATAGAGTTGTGAGGAAACTTAGGTTGTGATATCCTAATTCCTTGCAGAAATTATCTAGCCAACTGCTGTCACATGTTTGTGGGAGGAATTCTTGCGTTAGTGCGTTGTCATCAGGCAAAGCCGGCGCTGTTTCCGGGGTGTTGCTTAGCAGGCGTATGTAGAATCTTGAGACATCTTTGTAATACGTGTTCACTGTAACACAGGCCACCCCGTTTTAATCATCGCAGCATGAGGACGGTCTTAAGAGAGGTACTCCAGAGTTGGTAACGCAATGCTCAGGGTTAAACATCAACTCCTTTACACTGTCATTCTCACGAAGAATTTTTTGACAAACTAACACATTTGTTGTTTTTTTCTTGGAGCAAAAGTTAACTTCTCATGCTTTTCATCAGAGTCTCTTATAGGTGTGATGCAGGACAGTCTTCTGGGGATATTAGGAGTTCTCGGAGCAGCCATTGTATCAGATAGTTGCAGACTGTCTTCTGTGTTTTAACCACAATGTCTTAAGATGATATTTAAAAGCCATTAACACCCCCAGACACTAACTCATTATCATAAACAAACTCTTGGTCAGGAAAAACACAAAGGGTCATAAATTAGCACACTACTTTGATTGACAGTTTGACAGAAAGTGTCTACCGGTGAAACACTTGTATGGGCATGGGGTTAGAGAGCGAGAGAGAGGTGTGTCTGAAACACGTATGTATGGGGGGGGGGGGGTCGGTTTTAATATCATTAATGCTTTAACCCAGTGAATGGAAGACATCTCAGGAAAACTTATCTTCTAGTTTAAACAATATGGGCCAAGACTTTATTTTTATTTTACCTCATAAGGATCTTTGTTTAGAAGTCATGTAATACACATGATTCTTTTAAACAGATTCTTTTTCTTTTTTTTAAATGCTTTACCTCCTAAACTTTTTATTCAAAGGCAAACTGGGCTCCCTAAAAACATTTGTTTTCATTTATTTCACAAACAAATATTCTGCTAATATATGTACACATTCAAAGATCATGCTTTTTCTAACCATGTGGTTACATAAACGAAATACTCCCACACTCTAACATAAACACGTGCCCAATATTAACCATTGATATACGCTTTTCAGACGTATTGACCCTACCCCCCTCCCCCCCCGGAAAAAAAAAACCCAGACTCATTAACATAAACAACTTTGTTGTGGGGGTGGAGGCTACTCCCCCACACACCCCTCTTCACCACTGCTCAGACACACAGGGGCCAGATTGACCCACTGATACAGTCGCTAGGGTTACCCCCACCCCTGGTCATAAATTATGTTACCTACACAAATGTTGGCCAGGGAAGCACAAAGGGCCATAAATCAGCACACACTACTTTGACAGTTTGACAGAAAGTGTATGATATAACTACTGATATGTTTAACATGTGTATAACTTTATATGATACTCTAATATGTTTCACATGTTTGACTCAATATCAGATGTTCCAATGTTTCTGACTTAATATGATATGTTTCACATGTTTATGACTCAGAATGAGATGTTTCACTTGTTTATTACAGATTATATGTTTAGCATGTTTATGACTTAATAGGATATGTTTCACATGTTTATAATTTAATATGATTCATCCGAAGGTCAATGTGGTGACCTCAGAGCTCCAGCTGGAGACCTATGGGGAGGTCTCAGCTCTAGAGCTCCAGCCTGAGGTCAACGAGGCGACCTCGGAGCTCCTGCCTAAGGTCGATGTGGCGACCTCAGAGATCCAGCTGGAGACCTACGGGGAGGTCTCACCTCCGGAATGCCAGCCCAAGGTTAACATGGCAACCTCGGAGCTCCAGCCCAAGGTCAACGTGGCAACCTCGGGGTCCCAGCCCAAGGTCAACATGGCGACCTCAGAGCTTCAGCTGGAGACCCGCGGGGAGATCTCAGCTGCTGAGGAAGCTGCCCTGTCCTGCCAAGGAGGCCGTCCCGTTGTCCTATCCTGCTGAGGAGGCCGCCCCCGCTGCCCTGTCCTGCCGAGGAGCCTGCCCTGTCCTGCCAAGGAGGCTGTCCCATTGTCCTGTCCCGCCGAGGAAGCCGTCCCGCTGTCCTGTCCCGCTGAGGAAGGCCTCCCGCCGAGGACGTCTCTCCGTTTTCCAGCTCAGCAGAGGACGTCGCCTGGAGCTCCAGCCCCGCGGTGGACAGTGCCCCATGCCCCAGCCCCGCTGGGGGCGGTGCTCCGCCTGTCTGCTGCACGGCGGATTTTCCTGGTTCAGCGAAGGACTGGTTACCCCAGGGACCAGGACAGCCATTGGAAGGGAGTGTTCTTTGGTGCTCCGGGAGGAGCGCCTTTTGGAGGGGAGGGGTTCTGTCACGATCTTACCAGCAGATGGCGCTGCGGTGGCGATGTGCACGGAGAGTCGGAGGGTGCGCGCGTGCATGAACCAGAGTGAGCACATGCTCGCAGGTTACGTATGTACTATGGAAACTTCAGTTTATGACATAACTTGATATTTTTCACGTTTATGATGTAACATGATATGTTGCACATGTTCATGATGTAATATGACATGTTTCACGTAAATATGGTACTTTCTATTCTTGGTAAGTCAGGTGAACTAGACGGACTAGGTGAACGTTACATATGACTAGTGTAATCTAGATATTTTCAAAGCAATAGATTCCCAGTATCATGTAGGAATAGTATATGCATTATTTTGGGATTTTTTTTAATGCAGTTGTATGGATAAAAATATCTGTGTTTTGTGTGATAAACCATTGAAGTCCTGACTTGGAAAATTAGACACGACTTTGGAAAATTAGAGTGCTTCTGCAATGTTCTTTTCCTCTATGGAGATCTAAAAGATTTTTAAAAATATTTTCAGTAAGAAGCAGGTTGTTTCATGGGTCAGAATTTCAAATCCTGAGAAGAGACACATTCATTCATTGTTACTCATGAGTGAAGAGTGTAATAAAGCAAAGGACTTTGCTCTTTGTTTTTGATGGGTCTCTGATTTTGCTTTTTGTTTGTTTTTGCTGTTAATGATGGCATTATTAGCCAATAACCTGACCATTCAGTTTTCAGTGGTCTCCATGATGCTGTATGTTAGGTATGTTGTCTAACAAATTCCAGAGCCTTTCAGGAGCAGGTGTATTTATGGTGAGTTCATGTGACACTTGTTAAGATTTTGCTGATACTGGTCTCAGAGTTAAATTCTTGGACCCATGCTGCTGTTACATTCTCAATACCAAGCTCGGAAAGAAGTCACACAGACACAGAGTTCACTGAAAGCTTCTTAGTTTAATGCTGAAATGATCAGAATAAATAAATAAATAAATACTTTATAAATTAAAGTACAAATAAATAAATACAAGTGTTAAATAATAATAAATTGTCAGTGCTTCATAAACTAAAATTGGGCCACTGTAGGGAATGGTGGGATTAAATGTTTGATTGGAATCAGATGGACTTTAGGCTTTAGGACAAGTGAGTCGTGTGCATCTAAAAGCTCTTCTGAGGAATGAGTAAGACTCTTGTGTTCTACACTACATGCTGTGCATATGTTAACTGACAACCAAAGCACACACACATTGGCATGTTTGGCCAGTATGGAGATCGACGTAACAACCTTGGCATTAATAGCACCATGCTCTGACCAACTGAGTTAACCGGCCAAGATGAGTACATTGAAAATGTCTATGGCCAGAACCATAACAAGTATAATTAGACTTGATTTTTACAGATAAGATTTTTTTTTTAATCTTGTAGATCTCCATACAGGAACAGAGCATTACAGAAACACTCTAATTCATCAACATCCCATAAAAGTAACGTTAGAATAACCTTAAACAACATGCAATGCAATCAGCAAAAATTAGTACATACGGGCTAGTTAGTTTTGGTGCAACAAGTCGTCATCAGAATTCACATAATTAGTCAGTTCATACAGGATTCAGAGTAAGGAGGACCAGGTAAAGAGGACATTAGTCAGGGAAGCAAACAAGCATTAAAGTGTAACTCTCAAGCAGCTTGAGAATTATACAAAACAAAATACACCTAAACAAATACCAACAAAAAAAAATGCAGGTCCTCACTTCTCCGTCCCCTTTAAAAAGAGAAAATAAATTAATCAACCATTTTTCCACTCTTTTTTATTCCCTTTTTTACAGTTAAATCAGATGCATTTATGACAAAGAACTTAACAGATGCAGATATCACGGTTGTGGATTTGAGTGGAGTTAACTGCTGGAAGTCAAAGATGTCGTATTTAAGTTTATGCTCTGCTTGTTCAACAGTTGTTTGATAAATTGCTGTTAAAAATGTTCGGACAGATTTGAATAGCTAACGCAAAAGATGATATACTGAAGAGAGTTTTTATTCTGAAGAGAGTTTTCGTCCATTAATAGACAGTCAGTATGTCTAAAACACATCACTATTGATTTTCCCTAAATAGAGAAAAAATACTCTTAAAAAGATCCTTTTATGCTCTGTACAAGAAAGTCAATTAGGTTTGGAACAACAAGAGGGTGAATAAATGATGAATGAATTTTGGTTGACCATTCCTTTAATTTCATAAAAATTAGTAATTGAATTCATCCCTAATTCACTGGCATGCACAAAAAACATGTGCCAGAAATGAAGACATGAAGTGTTGAATTTGCGAAGCAATACTCAAATCGATCTTGAGAAGTGAACATAATTACTTGTATTGTGAAAAGTCAGTTCTGATCTAGACCGGATACTAGAGTAAGCAAACCAGCTTGACAAAACCAACCGAGATGTTCCAATTCAACAGCAACAACAATAAAACAGAAATAAATAGCTATCTTAAATTAAGCATTAGGAGGTTAGCACAAGTTCAATTCAATTCAATTCAATTTTATTTGTATAGCGCTTTTTACAATAGACATTGTCTCAAAGCAGCTTTACAGAAATATCAACATGGTATACAGATATTAAAGGTGCAAATTTATCCCAACTGAGCAAGCCACTGAGTGGCGACGGCAGCAAGGAAAAACTCCCTAAGATGTTTTAAGAGGAAGAAACCTTGAGAGGAACAAGGGGTCCAGGATACTAAGAAAGTAGTTATTCGTGTATATTTAAACATTTTTTTGGACTGAGATGTAGCTGTAGATGTTCTTGTAGTACGTGGGAGGTCTGCATTTCTATGTTTCTTAAGGATGTTTAGGAGAGCATCCACTGCATTATGTTGCACATGAAATTTACTGGGCCAATCTGACAGTTTTTCCCCCCGAGTGTGGTAATATCATCATTTTCTGAACTTGTCAGGGAGTTAGAGAGCTTGTCAATGTTGTGCTAAATTTTTTAGCTATGGCTAAAGCCCTGAATTCTAGCAATATTAACCGCCTCTAATAAACAATGGTTACGTATGTAAGCGCGGTTCTATGAATTTCGGCTGACCGCCAGAGGCGGTGCTTTCAGCACCTGGATGTCCATCACATGTATGTGCAGGTCGTGTGTTTATAACAGCAAAGTCACCTGTGACCTGGGTGACGTGTGCCTTTTGCTAAAGGAACTAAAGACACGTTCACCCCAGAAATGACCTCTTGGCAATCTTCTCGCGAATCTTCAGAGTGACTGGCAAGATCTAGCGGTCATCCGAAATTCATAGAACCGCAGTTACATACATAACCATTGTTCTATTTCATTTCTACTGACCGCCAGAGGAGGAGCTTTCAGCACCTGGATGACTAATACCAACCAGGTCACGAGGAAATTCTATGTGCCCCTTAACAACTGCTGTGAAGCCAGGGAAAAAATGGCTGCAGCCACCAGGTTGTGAGAGATCATATTTACCCTATTAAATCTTGCAAATATGCAGGTTGATGCTAATGATGCAGCTGCACAAATATCTGAAAGAGGGACCCCTTGTAGGGCTGCCCATGAAGTAGACACACTCCTGGTTGAGTGACCTCGAACCTGAGAAGGGATCCGGAGGCCCCTGCACTTATAGCAGTCCATTTTGACAGATGCTGCTTGGACACAGCGTGACCTCGCCTATGCCCTGTATGGCAGACAAACAGTGAATCTGAGTGTCAGAATTCAGCAGTTGTTTGGATATAACACTTTAGTGCTCGCACTGGGCACAACAGACTCGCACTTGAACCCTGCTCATTCTCCTGAGTTGGGGGCTCAAAAGCTGACAGACTGAGGGGCTGTTTCATATAAAACGAAGAAAAGGTCTTTGGGAGAAATGAAGGGTTCAGTCACAAAGTTACCCTTGTGTTCCCTGAACTCCAGCGTAGGCACTCTCGGCTTACTGATAAGGCGTGCAACTCGCCTACTCATCTAGCTGAGGAAATGGCTAAGAGGAAAGCTATTTTCATAGACAGCCACCTCAATTCTGACCTCTCTAGAGGTTCAAATGGAGGCTGACACAGCGCCTCTAATACGAGAGGCAAGTCCCAAGAGGATACTTGGTTTCGTCAAGGAGGTCTCAGAGGTTGAGCACCTTTAAGGAAGCAGGTCACAAGGGTGTGGGACCCAATCGTCATGCCATCATTATGCATGGCTGAGATGGCAGCTATGTATACCTTGATGGTCGAGGCTGCAAGGCCTCCATCAAGACGGGACTCGGGAAAGCTGAGGACTACCAGAATGGGACAGCGTGTTGGTTCCTGATTTTGTGCCTGGCACCACTCAGAAAAGAGCTTCCATCTGTTAGCATACAGCGCACTGGTGGAAGGTGCACGGGAGTTGTGGATGGTCTGAACAACTCCTGGATCACACAGCCTTAGTAATGGTTCTGGCCCTTCAGTAGCCAGACCCAAAGTTGGAGCTGGGATGTGTTCGGGTGCCAGATTCGATCCTCCAGCTTTGATAGCAGATCCCTCCTCACAGGGAGGCACCAAGGCTCCCTGTTCAGTAATCTGTGTAATATTGGGAACCACACCCTCCATGGCCATTTGGGGGCTACTAGTAGCACCTTGAGATTGCCCCTGAGGATCCTGTCTAGGGAGGGCAGTATCAATGGTAGTGGAGGGAAAGCATACAGCAGTCGATTTGGCCATGCATGGGCCAGTGCATCTTGGCCCAAGGGGCTTGTTGGTTCCCCCCATGAAAACCAAAGGGGACAGTGTGTCGTTGACCGTGAGGGGAAAAGGTCCACCTCTGCCTTGACAAATCTGTGCCAGATCGCTTGCACCAATTCGGGGTGCAGCTTCCATTCGCCAGGGTGGGGGCTGTGCCAGCCTAAGGGAACCCCCTGGGTAAAATATGCTCTTCTCCTCCATGGACGTAGATACCTTAGGCAACTGGCAGTGACTTTGACCAGCTTGTGCCTGTGTTGAGTGGGATGCAAGCCGAGGTCCTTCAGCCAAATCTGGACAGGCCGTAATGACAGAAGGCCCAAAGCGACCACCGATGAGGCTGCTGTGAGAATACCTAGCAGTCTCAGAAATGCTTTGAGGACCAGAGCCCTGCCTCTTCTGAAGTGACTGATGAGCTGGAGGATGTTGTTGACTCACCGTTGAGAGGGGGTAACCATCATCAACCGTGAGTCCAACTGGATGCCAATAACAGTCTTCGCTGACGGGGCATCAGAGAGCTCTTTCCATAATTCACTGTAAGCCCTAGCTTGGTAACAATGGACACCAGCAATGCTGATTCTCTGAGGGCATCTTGACTGGGAACAGATCAACCAGTCGTCTAGGAAATTTCTAATCACCCTGGCCTGTAACGGAGACAGTGCCACTGCTACACATCTGGTGAAGACACTTGGCAACAATGAACTGGAACAGGAGCACACAAAACTGGTAAGCCCTTCCCTCGAAAGCAAAACAGAGGAATTGCCTGTGCTGGGGCATGATATGAAAATCTTTCAGGCTGATGGTTATAAACCAGTTGTTCAGCCAGATGCCTTGCAGCACGTCCACTGTACGTAACATGTGGAACTTGAAAACCTTGAGGGGTGTGTTCAGAGGTCTTACATCCAGTATGGGGTGAAATCTGCTGTCTTTCTTTGCGATAATAAAATAAGTGGAATAGAATCCACTGTTCTCTAAAGCACTGTCTAATTGCTCGATGGCACCCTACTTCAGAAGAGCCCAGACCTCCTGGTGTAGGGCCAGAGCCTTGTTTGGGTCCTTGACTAAGGTCATTTTGACTCCCTGGAACCTCAGCGGTCGGCGTCTGAATTGAATGTTGTAGCCCTGTGACAGGGTTGATACAACCCAGGGGTCTGACGTAAGCGCTTCCCAGCATCTGAGCTACTGGCTGGTGAAGCACCCGACCGTGGGAGTGCTGCAGCATGGGATCCATTTGTTTCTGGGTGGGTGGGTCTGTGCTCAAGTCCGTATCCTCCAACAGTGTAGTGAGCTTAGATGGCGAAGATTTGAGCACAGACACCCAGGAGGCCGCTTAGGTGCAGAACGTGGAGAGTTTTATTCAGCAGTGTGAGTGTGTGGGTGAAAAAAAGGTGTGGTGAGCTGCTGAAGGGTTGGTGGCATCCTCGGGCTGTAGAGTGTGTGATGAGGTCTCCCAGAGAAGTTGAGGTCCTGTTTGTGGTCAGGGAGCTCTGTGGAGGCAGCCAGGGAGTGAAGTCTTCTGCAGTGTCCATATCCTCTAGAAAAAGAACAAAACAGAACGTTAGCATGATTTCAGGGATTGTCTCTCTCTGTTAGAAGAGGTAGGCCCTTTTATATGCTCCCGCTGGCTGCTGGATGGTGGAGAGCTGCCGCGCTGATAATTAGCCACCAGCCATGTGTGTTTCTGTGGCCACGCCTTGCAGCCACGTGCTCTCTGGCTGTCCAAAACATTAGTGGTGCTGAAGCGGAGCTGTCATTTCAGCATCCTGGTGGCAGACGTGGGCGGGGCGTTTTTCCTCTTTTGTGTACTGGCCGCTGACCTGTCATCACACAGCCTTCAGCTTGTTTGTATTGTTGAGTCTGGTGTCTCTCATTTTCTTCTTGACAATACCCCATAGATTCTAGACATAGATTCTCTATGGAGTTCAGGTCAGATGAGTTGGTTGGCCAATCAAGCACAGTAATACCATGGTCAGCAAACCAGTTACTAGTAGTTTGGGCACTGTGGGCAGGTGCTAAGTCCTGCTGGAAAAGGAAATCAGCATCTCCATAAAGCTTTCAGCAGATGGAAGCTTGACCTAAAATCCTAAATCGTGCCCTAAAATCTCTTGATAGATAGCTGCATTGACTCTCGACTTGAGAAAACACAGTGAACCAACACCAGCAGATGACATGGCACCCCAAATCATCACTGACTGTGGAAATTTCACACTGGATATCAAGCAACTTGGATTCTGTGTCTCCTCACTCTTCCTCTAGACTCTGGGACCTTGATTTCCAAATGAAATGCAAAATTTACTTTCATCTTTCCCATGATTGTGGTTGTGTGTACTGAAGCTCATGTGTGTACACATGAGCTGTAATTTGTAATCATCAAGATTAAAACACAAAAAAGGCTTGAAATATTTCACTTTATGTGAAATGAATCTAGAATATATGAAAGTTCCACTTTTTAAATTAAATTACAGAAAAAAATAACTTTTCCAGGATGTTCTAATTTTTTTTAGATGCATCTGTACATACACTTTGTTACTATTTGGTGGAATTGCCTTTTAATTGCTTAAACTTGAATCAAATACTTGGTGCAGAATTTTAGCCCATTCCTCCTGACAAAATTGGTGTAACTCAGTCAAGTTTGTGGGCCTTCTCGCTCAAACACACTTTTTCAATTCAGTCCACAAATTTTCTATGGGATTCAAGTCAGGTCTTTGTGATGACCACTCCAATCCTTTCACTTTGTTGTCTGTAAGCCATTTGGTTTGGAGGTATGCTCAGGATGATTGTCCTGCTATAATACCTAGTTGCAAGTAAATTTTCACTTTCTGGTTTCTTGGTTCAAATGAACCTTTTGGACCAAGTATTTATTATCTGAATTTTGACTTTCTATCATAAAGGTCTGACTTATTATCTCAGAATTCTTACTTGTTATCTCACTTTTCTGACTTAGTATGGCAAATTGTTGAGATATCACAAAGGTTCAACATATTATCTCAGAAATTTGACATCTCACAATTTTCAAAATTGTGAGATGTCAAATTTCTGAGATAATATGAGACTACTGAAAAAAACAGAAACCCTCATAGAATTTGAAATGGTTTTAATGATTATAATGGGATTTGTATTGGTTTAAAAGAAAACTGTAATGGTCCCTGGGATCTCTACTGGTAATTTGTTGCCTTCTATTGGTGGTTTGTTATGTCTATTGGATATCGTTAAGGACCAATAATCGTTATGGTAATGTTTTAATGGTTAACTGATAGTTTGTAATGGTATTTGTAATGGACACCATTAGAATTTCTCTGATGGTTGCTTTTGTTTTTCTCAGCATGGAAGTCAAAATTTTGACATACTGCTCCCTCCAAAAACAACAGCAGCAATAATAACAATCCCAATATGTAAAGTTCATCATGACAAACTTTGATGTTGGATTGAGAAAGCAATCCATCAGCTAGACAACGTCCCAAGAATCTTGGAGCTATGCACTGTCCCAATGTTTTTGGAGCTTGGTGGTGTCCAAATATTTTTGGAGCCAGTTGGTGTCCCAATACTTTTGGAGATGGGTGGTATCCCAATACTTTTGGAGTAAGCCGGCATCACAATACATTTGGATCTAGACAGCGTCCCAATAGTTTAGAGCTACACAGCATCCCAATACTTTTAGAGCCCGACAGCATCCCTTGGAGCCAGGTGACATCCCAATACTTTTGGAGCCAGGTGGCATCCCAATACTTTTGGAGCTAGACAGTATCCCAATACTTTTGGAGCTAGGTGGCATCCCTATATTTTTGGTGCTAGACAGTGTTGCAATACTTTTGGATCCAGGTGGCATCCCAATACTTTTGGAGCCAGGTGGCACCCCAATACTTTTGGAGCTAGACAGCATCCCAATACTTTTAGAGCCAGACAGTGTTCCAATGCTTTTAGGCTTCAGGCCGTGGGCACTCAGCTGTGTGTGAGTTCTGACAGTTGGAGCCAGGCTCTGAACATTCCCTCAAATGTAAGTGAATGGGACTTTTGTTGAATTTTCATTGTCCGCAACGGGAATACCGGGGGACCAATCAGTTTGGAAAAATAAAGCCTGACCAGTGTGATCAGTCTGAAGCACTGTGCTGAATATGGTGGAAGTAGCTTGAAAGCTTAACGACTTTTTACAGTGAGAATTTTTTAATGGAAGTCAATGTGAATTTTGGCCACTTTGAGCTTCTGTACCAGGAATTCTGATCACTTTGAAAAGATATAGTCAGAACAGGGTGAAGGTTTGGTGCTCAGAATAATAATAATAATAATAATAATAATAATAATAATAATAATAATAATAATTTAGTTTACTATTTTACTTAGCTAAAATGGGCAACACAGTGAGGGAGAACTGTACCCTCTGCAGTACTGTGGCCCTCCAGGACTGAAGACTGACACCGTTGATTTATTTGCTTTGATCCCATAAAATCATGACGTCATGAAGTAATCTCTCCCACTTCCACTGAACACCGTTTTTTGTTGTTGTTGTTGTTGTTGGTTTTTTTCCCCAGTCAGACGTCACTTCCTCCAGTCTTGAGCTAGAGAAGATGGCGGCTATTGTGGAGAGAGTTGAGGGAGGTGGAGGGTCTGTTGATTCCGAATCGGTTTCGCCGAGATTGCCCTCTCCACCGCCCGATCAGCCTCATCAAAACAACCCGCTCCTCGGACTTCCCATCGTGGCCATCGAGACCATTTTAAATTTCCTGTCCTATGATGAAATCAGTCTGCTGCGCCTGGTGAGCTAACTATAACAAAAACAAAGGCTAGGAAAAAGAGCATACTATTGTACTAAGTAGTATGTCAGAGCGGTATGCCACTAAACAAGCGTACTGTTTTGACATACTGTGTAGTATGGAAGTATGCGCTTTTTGGCGAGTACAGTAATGCTGGCTGCCTAAGCAATTTAGCAAGCGTGCATATTAAGCAGAATTTGAGTGTTGACGTCTGAACGACTGTCTGTTGGGATTATTCATAACGTTAATTGAATAAAACCCACTTTTAATCCACAGTCACATTTTATTTCCTTAGAGTACATGAGTAAGTTAGTATAGTAGTGAGCTAGCTAACGTTACGTGCTCTTTATACAGCAGTTGTCTCTCGTTATAGCTATGAAGCTAGCTAGCAATATACCCTGTAATCTTCATTTCTCTCAGTATTTGCACTGATGTACGATCTGTCGTACATCCTTTAGAGACTTAAACTTCATAGCTAAGCTATTAGATTGTCAATGAGTCAAGTGTTAATAATGATAATTAATAGTGTAGTTCAATAGCAACCTAAAATCCCAAGATATTTATTAGAGGTCGACCGATAGTGTATTTTTCCTAAGTAGGGCAGTGTCTGCCGATAACTGATTAATCAACGTTCTTAAAACGGATACTGACTGAAAAGTTAAAACAAAGTAAAATATTGCTGAACTTTATTACAAAAATAAACACTACTGAGTGTACCATGGAAATGTCCTCTACTTTATTTATATATATATATATATATATATATATATATATATATATATATATATATATATATATATATACACACACACACACACACACACACACAGTATCTCACAAAAGTGAGTACACCCCTCACATTTTTGTAAATATTTGATTATATCTTTTAATGTAACAACACTGAAGAAATGTCACTACTACTACAATGTAAAGTAGTGAGTGTACAGCTTGTGTAACAGTGTAAATTTGCTGTCACCTCAAAATAACTCAACACACAGCCATTAATGTCTAAACCGCTGGCAACAAAAGTGAGTACACCCCTAAGTGAAAATGTCCAAATTGGGCCCAAAGTGTCAATATTTTGTGTGGCCACCATTATTTTCCAGCACCGCCTTAACCCTCTTGGGCATGGAGTTCACCAGAGCTTCCCAGGTTGCCACTGGAATCCTCTTCCACTCCTCTATGACGACTTCACGGAGCTGGTGGATGTTAGAGACCTTGTGCTCCTCCACCTCCCGTTTGAGGATGCCCCACAGATGCTCAATAGGGTTTAGGTCTGGAGACATGCTTGGCCAGTCCATCACCTTCACCCTCAGCTTCTTTAGCAAGGCAGTGGTCATCTTGGAGGTGTGTTTGGGGTCATTATCATGCTGGAATACATGCTGGGATCATGCTCTGCTTCTGTATGTCACAGTAGATGTTGGCATTCATGGTTCCCTCAATGAACTGTAGCTCCCCAGTGCCGGCAGCCCCAGACCATGACACTCCCACCACCATGCTTGACTGTAGGCAAGACATACTTGTCTTTGTACACCTCACCTGGTTGCCGCCACACACGCTTGACACCACCTGAACCAAATAAGTTTATCTTGGTCTCATCAGACCACAGGACATGGTTCCAGTAATCCATGTCCTTAGTCTGCTTGTCTCCAGCAAACAACTTGCGGGCTTTCTTGTGCATCATCTTTAGAAGAGGCTTCCTTCTGGGATGACAGCCATGCAGACAAATTTGATGCAGTGTGCGGCATATGGTCTGTGCACTGACAGGTTGATCCCCCCACCCCTTCATCCTCTGCAGCAATGCTGGCAGCACTCATACGTCTATTTCCCAAAGATAACCTCTTGATATGGCGCTGAGCACGTGCACTCAACTTCTTTGGTAGACCATGGCGAGGCCTCTTCTGAGTGGAACCTGTCCTGTTAAACCGCTGTATGGTCTTGGCCACCATGCTGCAGCTCAGTGTCAGGGTCTTGGCAATCTTCTTATAGCATAGGCCATCTTTATGTGGAGCAACAATTCTTTTTTTCAGATCCTCAGAGAGTTCTTTGCCACGAGGTGCCATGTTGAACTTCCAGTGACCAGTATGAGGGAGTGTGAGAGTGATGACACCAAATTTAACACACCTGCTCCCCATTCACACCTGATACCTTGTAACTCTAACAAGTCACATGACACGTAAAAGATAAAAGAAGTAAATAAAAGATTGAACCAAAGATCATTTCAAGAGTATCATCGAAATTGAACCAAAAAGTAACACTCCATATAACAAATGGAGACCAATCTCCATGGATTCATCCAAGATGAATTTAAAAAAAAAAAAAAAACACTCCAAATAACAACAAAATTTGTCAGCGATAGTTTTTATTTTGCCTCTAGAGGCTGCTCTCATACTATATAATAATGGCGGACCCTTCTTAGCCGCTCCCGAAGCTGACACAACCGGGAAAAACTATCAGCGGCGATGTTTCACAGGTTCCATGTTTTCAGTTTTAATATGCAGAATATAAACATGTTGTATGCTGTTTTTAATCTCCTTAAAAGGTAGGGATGCACCGAAACGAAAATTCTTGGCTGATTCTTGGCCAAGCTACTGTATTACATTACAATATAATGAAAAACTTGGCCGAATACCGAACACGTTTTTCACGTTTTTTCCATTTATTTTGCCATTTTTTTCACCATTGCATAAATTAAATAGTCAAAATGTGCTTTTTACTATTTTGTCTTGCTTTTCAAAGAAAAAAATCAATTACAAAAACTACATTTTCAAAATATTTATTTAACACTGAACATTTTTTTCATTCCAGCAGGCATAGGCTACCAACAAGGCACAATATAATTTTAAATAAATAAATTAGCAAAATAAAAAAATTTTTATGTGGTCATCTTTGAGCCCTTCTTGAATAGCCTATGTTAGGCCTATAACTGACTGCTGAAAGGATGTAACACACTGTAGTCTACAATAAAAAAAAAAGTGCATTTAAAAGTGCATTGACGAGTGCAGAAGATGGTTATATACGGCTAATTATATTCGGGATATATACCGCTCGCCTCCCTGTACACCTCGCGGAGTATTATAGTAGAAATAGTATAGTTACATACGTTGTTGATGTTATGTTCCTTGACAGATTTAGTTAGTTTAAACTAAAAATTAGTTCATTTAGTCCCTGCTTATTTTTCCACTCCCAGTCCATAGTACTAGTTCATGTTTCTTGTTTTGTGTTTTGACCTTGTTTTCTGTGACCACGACTCTGATTCCTGCTTTGCCCTGTTTATGCCTGTTTGCCGATCGCCCGACCCTTTGCCTGTCTTGACTACGTTTTTTGGATTACGATATGGATTTGTCTGCCTGCCCTTAAATAAATAAGTCTTCCGTAGTCTACTACCTTACGTCCCGCAACGTGACAAAATACTCCGGAACAGAAACAAAACAAACACACGTGTCCACAATAAACAATGTCACGGTTGTCAAAATCCGAAGAGCATGCGCTCGTGCATGCGCGCACCCCCTCAGCTCTCCGACCGCACTGTCGGAAGTGGAGGTCGTGACATTCGCGCATCTCTCTCTGGTTGCTAGGCTATTTGGTCACGTCATCAAACAATCAAAATAATTTTGGCCGCCGAACATTCTGTGCATCCCTATTAAAAGGCGCCTTTTGTTGTGTACTGGGTGGGGTTTTGCTTGTCGACTGGGCTTGGAGAGAAGGTTGTGAAAACGTGGGCGTTGTTAGATTTTACATTATTGTAGAGTCCACAGATTAAGATTTAATAGTATTGTTATTTGTTATTAATGTTGCATGAAAGCCTCTGAGGTGTAGCGTATAGCATGGGCTCTCAAAGTTTTTGCATCCAAGGACCCTTTTAACTGTACAGTTGTAGCTGTAAATATTTAAGGATCCCCTCAGCACAGAATTTGTTTATTAAAAAATATTATGCTCATTATTCATATGTGGACAGTAATTATCTAGCTATTTGTTGTAGCCATTGAGCTTTTTATTGCTGAACCTTTCACCAGCAGAACACATTAGCTTCAAGTTTGCCTTATTCATGCATTATTTATGTGGTACTTATTTAAGAAACTTGATTATATTACATAATGTTTGTTTTAGTGACGCTCTCTTTCATCATCATGTGTATACAAAGACAAAATCTGAATCTGTTGTCTTTTTTTAGGTATGTAAGCGCATGGACATGATTTGCCAACGTATGCTTAACCAAGGGTTCCTCAAAGTGGAGCGTTATCACAGCCTCTGTCAAAAACAAGTCAAAGCCCAGCTGCCGAGGTGAGATTAAACCCTAAAATAACAGCTGTTTTATGCACAGGCAGACAACAGACACAGGAAAATTAATTAATCACTATGAATGAATGGCTTCAGCTTCCTCTCAGTACTCAAAATTGTCTGACCCGCGCAAAAGTAGATCCTTGTGCATTCAGACATCTTTTTTTAATTAATGAATGTAGTACATAGCAGTGAGCTGACACTTGACAATTGATGTTGCATTAATTATTTGCTCTGTCATGCTTCTTAGGCGGGAATCTGAGAGGAGGAACCATTCTCTGGCTCGCCATGCAGACATCTTAGCTGCAGTAGAAACACGACTATCCCTGCTCAATATGACCTTCATGAAATATGTGGACTCCAATCTCTGTTGCTTCATACCTGGCAAGGTACCTGCTGTTATTTACTTTGTGACATTAATTTAAACTTGAAAAGCCTTGCTAAAGTCATTGTGCACAGACATTGTTGCAAAGCCATGATTTGTCTTGTAAACGTGCTGTGATTTTACATGCATTGGTAGATTCAGGGTTAAATCCTGCATCTTGTCATCAGAATGACAGAATGACACTATCAGACAACTATCAGCATGACGCTGGGCAAAAATGGCATCCATAGAAGAGTGGCAAAGCGAAAACCGCTGCTAACCCAGAAGAACATTAAGGCTTATCTGAAAACACACCTTGATGATCCTCAAACCTTTTGGGAGAATGTTCTGTGTGACTGATGAGTCGAAAGTGGAACTGTTTGGAAGACAGGTGTCCCAGGGGGATTCACTCGACGCCGAAACTTCTGCATCGTAAAATTTACTTCCGGTGTAAAATTTTAGCGGTGGAGAGATTACAGACATTACAAACTGCAGTTTTGTCATCAGTCCACACAAGAGACATCATCTTTACACATCAGTGTTTTCCCACCCTCTTTTGATTGACAGGATATAATCGGCCCTGATCATCTGATGTTTTTAAACTATCGGCCGATAGCCGATAACGGGAAAAATAGCCTTTATCGACCGATGCCGATTATCGTCTGATACATCAGTGCATCTCTAGTAACTATTCAAAAATAACTGAAATGGCTTGCCCTGCTATTATGGCTGGTTTTGTAGTAATTCCTCCATGATTCCTACTCTCTACTCTTCGTTATTATTTACCAGAAATACTGCATGATGTGTACCTCATGAGCAATATTCAAGCAAACCCTGTTTGTCCCTGTCTATCAGGGACTCCTGATAGAAATGATTTCATTATTGTATCCTCCTTCTGTCATACAAATATTTGGCCACCTGAAGGTGCTCCTGTACCAGCCAAGAATAATTTGGACACTATGCTATCATTTCCTAGTTATTGTTCCAAAAAGAACAGAGTATTGTTTTCAGCAGATTTGCTATTACTGACTTCCTGAAACTGTTATGAGAAATTATCTTTAATTAGTAGCAGATTTTAGAATTAGCTTTAATTTTAGTGTAAAAGATCACTTTTAAGGAACTAGACTTTGCACTTTCTCATGTTGGCACAAAGGTAGAATAAAAAAAATGTAAATTGAGTAGAATATCTAATGTTTAGTATAAACAAACTATTCAGACATGCAACATGCACACCTTTTAAATGTGTTTTACAATGTTTTGTACAACAATATTTATTGGAGGGCTTTTATTTCTGTACTTTCAACCAATATGTAAAACCCTTTTTTTTTTTTTTTTTAAATTAAAATTGTAATTTCCAACTGTGTAGTGATTTCCTGTTAGAAAATTAGGAAAACATGAACCCCTTTGAGAACCAAGGCTGTAATTAACCCTGACACCAAAAGATTTAACTTGTTGTTTTCTGTTTCTCTCAGGTGATAGATGAAATTTACCGGGTGCTGCGCTATGTAAACTCTACTCGTGCACCACAGAGGGCTCATGAGGTGCTTCAAGAGCTGCGGGACATCTCATCTATGGCCATGGAGTACTTTGATGAGAAGATTGTCCCCATTCTTAAGAAGAAGCTCCCAGGTGCTGACCTGTCTGGTCGTCTTATAGGATCTGCACCAGGTAAGAGACATTCAGTCTTGTTATAAATGACAGAAATATAGCACTACAGCCATTGTAAGATTGCAGAGAGGGCTTTCAGAAGTAGCCAGTGGTATGTTAATGGTTAATTTTCTAGTAAAAGTGACCTGCCACTGCAGGCCCTTTGAGCAAGGCCATATTCAAGTCAGTCATATTGCTTGTTATGTCATGCTCCGGGAGTAATAAGCAGTTGGAAGATAAAAATGGCACTAAAACTTGTCATGTGTTCCACATATAACTATCCAAAACATTAAATGGGCAAAAAACACACAGCAACAACACCTCAAAGGATCGGGAAACACCTCATCGGGAATGTAGTCATTGGATTAATGTTAAGATCAACAATGTTGAAAGTAAATCCAGATGCGCTTAAAAGATTATAATTGTTTTTTATTGGACTTTTAAACTTTCTTCTTCAGTGAGAAAATATAAGTTTGATAATTTTTGGATGTTGTGTTCACGAGGGATAACAAATATAAAACCTAATATGAAACTAACAGTTGGCACTGCCTCTTAATATTACCAAGCAATTAATGTTAATATTCAGCACTGTGCATGTAAACATCCAGTGACTGTTTTCTGTGTGTTCTTTTGAATAATCAGTACAGTGTGTTTTGCCCATATTTTTAATGTGTTCAACACAGATGGAGGTTTTGGGCCACTTATATTCATATCTGCTAACGGACTACATGCTGTCATTCCCATCCTGAGCATGGTATCAGAGGAGCTATGGCTAATTTATGAATATGGTCAATGCCTGACTTTGGATTTTGAGCTTATCTTGAGGATATCCCTTATACTCTTAATTTATAAATAAGTTAAAGTTAATAAAATGTCTTAAATATGAAGTGAAATTTCTTAACCTCTGTCTTCTGCCCTGATTTCTTCAGTGGCTGGGCCATCTAGCTCTCTTAGCACCATGACACTGCTGGCCAAAAATGCGCCGTCCCGCTCAGAGATGACCAAGGTGCAACAGCAGGTGAAGGTGAATGGTGCATCCATGACAGCGCTGCGGCGTGAGATGCAGGAGGTACGTGTCAAGCAGCTCGAGCAGCAGAAGCAGCTGCAAGACCAGGAGCAAAAGCTGCTGGAACAGACGCAGGTAATCGGGGAGCAGAATGCGCGCCTTGCTGAGCTCGAGCACAAGCTGCGCGAACTCATGGAGAGTGCTGTGGGTGCTGGTGCAACCCAGGCCATGCCGACTACCTCTTCTTCCTCCTCAACTTCCTCATCTGCTGGTGCTGTTGTCGTAGCATCCACTTCTTCAGTCAGCCTGGGCATGACAGCAGCAAGCATGGTGGAGGAAGGTAGCATCCCTCACAAACGGCGCCGCAAGAATTCAGACCTACCACGCCACTCCAAGCGCCTGCGGAGCAAGAAATAGGGTGATGTCTTTTTAGTTTTTGTGGTTTGCTCCTAATTTGTTTTTGGAGAGTCGTTTCTTGCTTTCTCCAATCAGTTTTCTTTGCACCTGCCCACATTTGGCACGAAACATGGACAGAGCGTGATGGATATCTGCTTTCATTTTTACATGTTTGAAGCAAATGCTATTGTGTCCCTTTGTATCGTACACTAATATGCCTAAAGGCTCTTGGTGTAACGGCTTTAGATGACTCTTGCCTTCCGTGTCTGCTGTTGTTGTATGGCGTTGATCCTGAAATTCATAGTAAAAGGAAGAAAGATAAGCTGGAATTAAGCATCTGTTGCTGAGTCAAGTACAAGAGCATGTTCTTTATTTCCCTTGCTGAATAACTGAACTTTCAGAAAGAGGTGAAAAAGAGCACATATGTAACATATACACTGGCTGCAACATTAACATTTAAACTGTTGGCCCAAGTATGGCCATATAAAGTCTAAAATATGTAAAGCATGTGTCTGATTATTTCATTTAAATGATAAATATTCAGAATGTGAAAGTTAAGGGATTGAATTTGAAACGCATCTTAATGATCCCTGCCTAGTACATAAGACACCTTTGACTATGTTACAATGCCATTTTGTAGCTACCATTATTTTTGTGGTTATACAGTTGCTTACTAAATAGAGCTGCCAGTGCAATAAGAGTTGTCAGAAGCCTTGTCACGAGTTATTAATGTTCAGTTTAATTTTGAGAAGTACATCTGCCACTCCTGTCTTGCTACATTTTTGTTAGTCCAATCCCCAATCATCTTATCGCTTTCACTTTACTATGTGCTGTTTCAGTCTGTCACAAAGTATTTAAGGAATAGTTCACCCAAACAGTGCTACATTGGCTAGCAACAAAATGAAAACCAATATTGTTGGTTAGTATGGTGTATTATTTGACAACATCAGCGTTGCCTGTTGCCTTTTTGGCAATCCTTCTTTACTGAGTAGAAATTATTCAAATCCTCATGAAGTAGAGGAAGACATGAAGACATTAGAAAAATCTTTAGTCCTGGTCATATGATTCTAAAGCCCTGAAGGAATTTGTTGCAGTGCTGCAAAATAATTAGCCCACATTCCCTGACAGATAGAAATACACTGCTTTTCCTTAGAAGGCTGAAATTGACTCACTTCCCTGAAAGAGTTTTTATCATGTTTACAGTGTGATTCTTCAAAGAATAACTGTGAGACTGTGTAGTCATCATCAACAGCTCATCGTTTATCTTGGGCACTGAGATAGTGATAACCATTGTAAGCATGTAGTGTAAATATCATTGTGACTCTGACATTTCTTCATTAAGATTACTGAAGTATGACTGAAATCTCTACCCTGACAGCATAGACCGTTTCACACAGTGGAATCAGCAGGGTGCTTTATTTATTTATTTTTATTTTAAACGTAGCATAACTTGTTAAAAGCTTGTACGTTATTTGTTTCTACCTGTCATAAAAGGATGGAAGTGAAAGAAAACTCGGAGTAAAAAAAACACTGCAAATTCTTTACAGAATCAATTCAGTCAAATAATGATTGTGGTTATTAGTGAATGAAAGACAGCCTAGCTTGTTACCTTGGCATTATGCTAACATTAAAACTACTCTTTATAGGAAAATACAAATTAACCCAATTGATGCTAATGCAACTGCATTCACGGTCCATATATGGTTGTCTTAAAACCCAAGAATTATTCCTTCTTATTCCTGAACTATATCTCCATTTTGCAAGCATTTTGGCTAAGGTTAATCCCCACAATTAATGTAGCTGCAGCCTGATGTGGAAATGTGGGGGGAACTGGATCTAACTAATCCTGAAACCAGATGTCATATATGCAGCAACCTCTAATTTCTGAAAACTTGCGTTAGAATAGCATGTATGTTTTCATATTATAATCAGGGCACACTGAAATACTTTATAACCTGTGGTTGAATGCAAGAGTGTCTCAGTTTGGGGGGGGGGGGTCTGTACTGTAAACATGTACTTCAGAGAGAAGCCTGGATTATTTTATCTATGTAATAAGGGGAAATTAATCTTGTACATTGCCTGTTTGTGGCAGAGGAAAAAAAGATTTGTTGCACATATTTCTGTTAAAAAAATGTACAAATGAATCGTATTAAATCACATTAAGCCAGAGCCATTTGGTGCATGAGTAATGGGTTTTTATTCAGTTGTATGTTGAGAATTGATTATTAGCTATGTTCTATTCCTTGTGGAAAGAGGTAAAGTAAACAATACAATTAATTTCTTTATATACTAAGAGATATTGTATAAAAAAGTCTTGTAGGTGAAACAAGCGTTCTTCTGTTTGGAAAGGCATATTGAAGCATGTATCACTTCTAAGTTCAGTGAATATGTTGCTTTAGAAAAAAAAATATTTTTTTTTAACATGTGTTTTTGTTTCCTGATACCATTTAAAATATTATAAATAATTTGAATACTTAAAATGCAACTAAATACAGTCATATACCTAAAGGAATTCATAAGCCAAAAATTCTAATTCTAGCATGTCACTAACTTTCCCTTTTTTTTTTTTTTTTTTTTTTTTTTTTTTTTTTTTTTGAGGTGGCCTGATGGCATAGAATCAATATGAATAATGACTTTAGAAGCACAACTTGCTCAGAAGTCACTGCAATTGAATGCAATTTTAAGATAAAAAAAAAAATTACATTTTACAAACCAATGACATTAAGTATTAAATCATCTTGCACTTAAATTTACAAGGTCTTCCCTTGTAAAGGAATTTACAAGATTTTAGGCTATTAACATTCCTAATCTGGTGTTAGAAATATGTATTGGATCTCTTTTTAAAACATTTAACAAAAATACAGGATAACAGGAGGGTCACTCACAAAAGTTGAGCCTGGGTGCTAATCTCAGGCTAGTGTTAGCTGCCTGCTGTTGAGCTGGTGTAAACAGACATGCGTCATAAATGTAAATGTAATCAAATGTGGCTGCAGAAAAGCAAATATTAAATACTGGATATACAGTGCATCCGGAAAGTATTCACAGCGCTTCACTTTTTCCACATTTTGTTATGTTACAGCCTTATTCCAAAATGGATTAAATTCATTATTTTCTTCAAAATTCTACAAACAATACCCCATAATGACAATGTGAAAGAAGTTTGTTTGACATCTTTGCAAATTTATTAAAAATAAAAAAAAGCACATGTACATCAGTATTCAAAGCCTTTGCTCAATACTTTGTTGAAGCACCTTTGGCACCAATTACAGCCTCAAGTCCTTTTGAGTATGATGTTACAAGCTTGGCACACCTATTTTTGGGCAGTTTCTCCCATTCTTCATTCTCCTATTCTTCTTCCTAATGTAAAATAACAAAATGTGGAAAAAGTGAAGCGCTGTGAATACCTTCCGGATGCACTGTGTGTGTGTGTGTGTGTGTGTGTGTGTGTGTGTGTGTGTGTGTGTGTGTGTGTGTATTGTGTGTGTATATGTATATATGTGAATTATAATGTATTTTTATTTACAAGGAGGTATATATTCGCTGCAGTTAGATCTTACATTAAATTTGAAGTACGATTAAAAAATTTGTTCAACTTAACCTGCTGAAACCTTGCCAATATGATCGATATACATATCTCAGAGGCTTCATTTTTAACTGATTGGGCTATATGTTCACATATATTGTCTGTAAAAAAGTGCATTTGACTTAAGAAAAAAAAAAGTCTGCTCAGTGTTAAAATGTGCTCTAGTGATGTGCTGTAGCTGTGACGTTAGTGATTATGGCTTGTGAATGTAAGTAGATAAGGGCATGTTAAAAATTACAGAAACACTGGGCAACTGTAGGTGACTTAGCCTCACACTAGCTGCTACCCATGAGCTTTCTAATACTTTTTAAATAATATAATGGTAAACAGTTCTATGGAATCTACTGTATAGGAAATGTCTTGGATGTTACCACAAAGAAATACTTGCTATAGAATGCATATAGGAAAATGGGCTTCTTAGTATTTGACTGAAAGGTAGAAAGGGACTTGGTAGGATATTTGCTTTGTAAAATTGAGCTTCTTTTACGCCTACAAGCCTTTTAGCTGGCTAGCAAAATGAACAAAAGGCTTCATCCGACTCCAACCTTTGTACGTCTGTTGTGCACCCGAGGCATCAGATTTCACTCTGTTAAAACATGGGCACGTTGTCCTTTATATGAATAGAAGGCTTTGTCACAAAATCAACATTCATTTCATTTAGTAACCATTTATCCTGGTCAAGGTTTAGGTGGATCCTGGGAGCACATGGCACATGGTGGAAATATATCCTGGATGCAGATGCTAGTTCATTGCTGGGCACCATGCACATAATCCTTTTATTTTATCATAGGTTGTTCATGTTAAGTCTTTGACTATTGTTAGTCTCTGACTAAACTGAGAGATGGTAAGAAGTGGGTAAATGCACAAGAGTCTTTCAAATATTGTTTCAAACTGCATACATGTAACATTAAAAACCCCTGACAGGTGAAGTGAATAACATTGTTTATCTCATTACAGTGGCACCTGTCAAGGGGTGGGATATATTAGGCAGCAAGTGAAGACACAGTTCTTGAAGTTAATGTGTTGGAAGCAGGAAAAATGGACAAGCATAAGGATCTAAACAACTTTAATAAGGGCCAAATTGTGATGGCTAGACGACTGGCTCAGAGCATCTCCAAAACAGCAGGTCAAGGTGGGTGTTCCTGGTATGCAATGGTTAGTGCCTACCAAAAGTGATCCAAGGAAGGGCAACCGGCAACAGGGTCATGGGTGCCCAAGGTTGATTGATGCTCATGGGGTGCGAAGGCTAGCCAGTTTGGCCTTCCCACAGAATAGCTACTATAGCACAAATTTCTGAAAACCTTATTGCTGGCTCTGATAGAAAGGTGTCAGAATACTCAGTACATTGTAGCTTCCTGTGTATGGGGCTGTGTAGCTGTAGACTGGTCAGAGTGCCCATGCTAACCCCCGTCCACAAGCGATAGTGCCTACTATGGGCACTTGAGCATTAGAGCTGGACCATGGAGCAATGGAAGAAAGTGGTCTGATGAATAACGTTTTCTTTTACATCATGTGGACAGCTGGGTGCATCTGCGTCTCTACCTGGGGAAAAGATGGTACCAGGATGCACTATGGGAAAAGGCAAGCCGGTGGAGACAGTGTGATGCTCTAGGCAATGTTCTGCTGGGAAACCTTGCATTCTGGCATTCATGTGGATGTTATTCTGACACATACCACCTACCAAAACATTGTTGCAGACCAAGTACACCTGTTCATGGCAACGGTATTCCCTAATGGCAGTGGCCTCTTTCAGCAGGATAATGTGCCCTGCCCCACTGCAAAAATTGTTCAGGAATGGTTTGAGGAATATGACAAAGTTCAAGGTGTTGACTTGGCCTCCAAATTCGCAAATTACAGGACTTAAAGGATCTGCTGCACATGTCTTGGTGCCAGATACCACAGCACACCTTCAGAGGTCTTGTGGAGTCCATGCCACGATGGTTCAGAGTTGTTCTGGTGGCACAAGGGGGCATACAACATATTATTCAATTAAAATGTTATTGCTCACACACTACACAACCATACACAGTATGACATGCAGTGAAATGCTTTTTCAACTGTCTGTGACATAAAAATATAATTTACATAAACCAGAATTTGCTTCTATACAGGTAGGAAAAGGAAAATATGATATAAGGGATTTGTATCAGATCAGTGGCAGAAATAGTACAACTGTATTTTGAATAAGATGCAGATATGTGCAGTTGTTTGTTTATATTGCACAATATATGCTGTGCAACATCAGGCTTAGGTAGTGGGTGTTGTACAAAAAAGTCCAAGCTCTAGTCCTATGTTTTGTCCTAGTTGAGGCCCAAATGACTGTGGGAAGAAGCTCCTCCTCATTCTCTCTGTATTGGCCTTCAAGAAGCGGAAGGCCTTCTCTGACTTCAACAGAGATAAGAGTTCATTGTTCAGATGGCTTTTGTACTTCACTATCTTCCTGGCCTTGGTCCAACACCACTTGCTGTGGTGTGATAGACTGCAGGTCTGGGAGCACAGTGCAGATGTTATGCACTGCTGATCGCACCACTCTGTGGAGAGCCCATCTATCCTGCTTCGTGCTGTTCCCAAACCAGGCTGTGATGCTTCCAGTCAGGATACTCTCGATGACGATGGTGTTAAAGTTCCTTAGCACCTTAGAGGGCAGTTTAAAGTCCCTTAAATACAGTAACACCCTGGTAAAGACACTGACAAGCCTTCTTCACTAGGGTGTTAATGTGACAAGACCATGACAGGTCCTGCGTGATGTGAACACCAAGGTATCGGAAACTGTCCACTCTCTCCACTGGAGCCCTGTTGAGGGGTGGCAGCTCCTCTCCTGCTTCATGCTGAAGTCCACTATCAATTCCTTTGTCTTTCTAAGGTTCAGGTTTAAATGTTATGGCTGATTGGTGCAATTCACACCCTTTATTATACAATATCTTTTATGTAGGATATTCTCATAACTGATTACATAAATACCAATCTTTTGTATGATAGTAATTTGTGTACTTATCAGTTTTTGTATTCTAGTAAGTGTATGATGAAGTAATTTGATCCATTTGTATCTCTTACTCATTACACTTCCTCAAGGGACCTTTGCCTCATGAAAGCATGTCACTATTTGCAGTGACTCATGATGCAGGGTTTTTAATATATACCACCATTATGCAGCAATCATTCCCAGAATCCTTCTCGCAAAGCCACTTCCGATTAAACTTCTGGAGTTTAACCGGGGTTCGTAGTACTAAAGTTGTATATACTGCCAGTCAAACGTTATTAGTCGCCTGATGTTTTATTACAGTTTAATCACCAGTATGTCTACAAACAAAATGATACAGAATAGCAATTAAATAAGGAAACCTAAATCTTGGGATCCTAATTGGATAGTGCTTTAAAAGAAAGTGTACCTGGAGGGTAAATACATTAAGCCTACAGATAAAGAGATCCATACACAGTACTAGTATTAACTGGAAACCATAAATATGTGGTGTGCTTCAAGTGTCTAAGCAGAGTGATTTAAAAAAAATCATCCAGTTCCTGGTTAGAGCTGATCTAAATTGTTCCAATAAACTAACATTTAATTCAATTAAATGTTGTTTATATAGTATGTTTAACAATGCACAAAGCAGCTTTTCAGCATTCTGGATATGGATTGAGTTTTATCCCCAATGAACAAGCCAAAGACAACAGTAGCAAGGTAAAACTCCCTGAGACAACATGAGGAAGAAACCTTGAGAGGAACCTTTCTTAAAACGGAAACCTTCCTCTTAAATAGATGTTACTCAACCACAGCCATATGCTATAAAGTCAAGCTCTGCTAAGTGTGTTGAAAGGATCTTCAGTATGAGCATCAGATTAATTTTTAAAAATGTCATTAGTTTTTAACTTTAAATGTATAGTAACTAAGTGAAGTTATCTACTTAATAATGAATGAGACTCGAGCAGTTTTCAGTAAGGGCAATCTTTAGGTCATCCATTGTCATCTTTTGTGTATGTTTAATTTAGGGCAGATAAAGATAGTATCATCACATAATTATTAAGTATGCTTTTGGAGTGCAAGCAGTGACTAAAGCAAGACTAGCTATGACAGCTTAAATAAAAGGGAGAACCAGAAGGTAACACAGACATGAAGGCATCCTGGGACATAAATAATAAAGAACATTTCTCAATTCATGTATACCTATTCCTTGCTCCTAGAGCAGCATGCCTCTAAATAATGCCCCCTGAGGAGGAGACACTCCTTATAAAGTAGCATGTTACAGTAGAGGCTTGACATTCAGCCCATTTATAGGCAATGGTGATGATGCTCACTAACCAGTTGTCCAGCCTTTGCTTAGACATGTTTTTAATCTGGCAAATGAACAGTTGCTCTGAGTGTAGGATGGCTGCCATCAAGGAATGCTCTGCAGGTTCACCTACAAGCTGCAAGGTCAATCGGCTGATTCATGCATGGCAAGCTGCCTGTCTATACAAGTGATTGCTAGCAAAAAGGCAATTTTTTCATCCCTATCAGAAATGCAGGCCCCAGAGAGAGGTCATCCACAGTGCTATGATGCTGCAATGGCTGCCATATACACCTTAAGTGTAGATTGGGACTTGCCACTACCTACTAGGGAAATGCACTGGGTCCAACAGAGGCTGCACAGAAACTGCTCTAATGGTGGTCACTGAGAAGCTTCATGCCACTAGATCAGCTAAATTCAGCAAATCGACCTTTCAGCAAGCTTCAATATAGTCAACCACAAGACTTGTCCATCCTCATGAGTCTTGGAATTTGTGAGACAGCATGGTAATGGTTGGTTTTCTACCTGGAGGGACAGTCATGTCAGGTGATAATGAGGGGATCCATATCTTCTCCATGCAAACTCTGGTGTCCCACAAGGGTTGGTGCTACCGGCTCCGTGCTCAGTCCAACAGGACTCAATTTGAGGTTTTCTCCTGTTTTCCCTCTATACCTACTTTCATGGTGAGGTCATATCCTCACCTGGGTTTTCATACCACTGTTATGCAGATACTCTGTTCATCCAGTGACGATGCTCCATGGACTCTTGTGAAAAAAGACAGAAAACACAGTAAAACATGCAACCACAAGGAGCATTACGACAAACAGCAAAAGATAGTCAGTCTCCTTCAATGGGTTTGTGGAATATTCACAGATTTTTAAATAATTGGAAGATTTTTTTTGATGTAGCAGGGCTCTACAGTGCGACCATTTCTCTTGCATTTGCAACTGAAAAGTTCTTTGTGCGACTGTGAAAAAATATTTAGGAGCACTAGTGCGAGTGATCTGTCCGGAGTTGGATAATACAATCGGGATAAAAACTACAACTCCAAAAAGCACCTACACTGTGCAACAGTTATTTCACAATGCTTTTCATCATCTCATTCAACCGGTCAAGTGTGTAAATACTGCAAAGAAGTCATTATGGTGGCAAGAGTAACTCTGTACATCACCTGATTCTCTCAACTTCCCAATTTCACAACCGCCATCTTTTATTGATCCCACAAAATGACCTTGCGACTTGCTCGTGTAGAGACAGCGGTAAATTAATAATAATGCTAACATAACAAGGTGGGTTTAATTCAAAATTTTAAAAATTAAATCATTCCTCATCAATCATAATCAAGAGTAGCAACGGTTCCGTTTGTAAACATACTGCTGCTCCCCTTCACTAACTTTAATAGCGCATTCACTGCATTTAAACTCACAGTTGCCAGAAATCACTAGAAAAGTCAACTCCAGTTTCCATGTTTTGATTTAATCCACTAACAAACACAATATTTATTATTAGCAGACATGGACACTGTACTGGGGGAACCCATCTAAAACTGATAAACAAACAAACAAAACTAATAAAATGTAAAGACAGAAATGTGCTTAGTTATAAATAAATCATTTAATATAAAAATTAGATATTATAATAACTTCATAAAATATAAATAAAATGAGAAATTAAATAGTGTTTAATTACTATGGGTTACATTTAATATCAATTTGACATTAAGCTTAGTAAGCTATTTCCTTAGAAAGCTATTAGCTTTTTCCTAATATAGATCATGCTTGTGTTAGTCTACATTTAATTAGGACTCTTTATTGTTTAAAATATTTAAAAATAAATATTTTATGCTTGTTTATTTATCAATTAACCAACAGTATTTCTCATTGCTATTATTTTAATTCAATTAACAGTGACTATGAATAGAGAGCTTACATTTATCTGTTTATGACAGACCTCCTGATTCAAGCTTAAATAAAAAAAAAGATTGGTATCTGGATCGATATCGGCTGCAAAAATCCTGATCGGTGCATCCCTAATGAACACCATCAAACTAAAGCTCTTTGCATGTGGGGGGTAAATGAACTCACCCAATCACATCCTATATGAGATTATTGAGATATACAGTATCTCACAAAAGTGAGTACACCCCTCACATTTTTGAAAATATTTGATTATATCTTTTCATGTGACAACACTGAAGAAATTACACTTTGCTACAATGTAAAGTAATGAGTGTACAGCTTGTGTAACAGTGTAAATTTGCTGTCCCCTCAAAATAACTCAACACAGCCATTAATGTCTAAACCACTGGCAACAAAAGTGAGTACACCCCTAAGTGAAAATGTCCAAATTGGGCCCAATTAGCCATTTTCCCTCCCTGGTGTCATGTGACGTGTTAGTGTTACAAGGTCTCAGGTGTGAATGGGGAGCAGGTGTGTTGAATTTGGTGTCATTGCTCTCACACTCCCTCATACTGGCCACTGGAAGTTCAACATGCCACCTCAGCACGGTGGCCAAGACCATACAGCGGTTTAACAGGACAGGTTCCATTCAGAACAGGCCTCGCCATGGTCGACCAAAGAAGTTGAGTGCACGAATAGAAATAGACTTATGAGTGCTGCCAGCATTGCTGCAGAGGTTGAAGGGGTGGGGGGTCAGCCTGTCAGTGCTCAGACCATACTGTACAAATGTATCAAATTTGTCTGCATTGCTGTCGTCCCAGAAGGAAGCCTCTGCTAAAGACGATGCACAAGAAAGCCCGCAAACAGTTTGCTGAAGACAAGCAGACTAAGGACATGGATTACTGGAATCATGTCCTGTGGTCTGATGAGACCAAGATAAACTTATTTGGTTCAGATGGTGTCAAGCGTGTGTGGCGGCAACCAGGTGAGGATTACAAAGACAAGTGTGTCTTCCCTACAGTCAAGCATGGTGGTGGGAGTGTCATGGTCTGGGGCTGCATGAGTGCTGCCGGCACTGGGGAGCTACAGTTCATTGAGGGAACCATGAATGCCAACATGTACTATGATATACTGAAGAAGAGCATGGCCTCAGGGCAGTATTCCAGCATGATAATGACCCCAAACACATCTCCAGGATGACCACTGCCTTGCTAAAGAAGCTAAGGTTGAAGGTGATGGACTGGCCAAGCATGTCTCCAGACCTAAACCCTATTGAGCATCTGTGGGGTATCCTCAAATGGGAGGTGGAGGAGCACAAGGTCTCTAACATCCACCAGCTCTGTGATGTCGTCATGGAGGAGTGGAAGAGGACTCCAGTGGCAACCTGTGAAGCTCTGGTGAACTCCATGCCCAAGAGGGTTAAGGTAGTGCTGGAAAATAATGGTGGCCACACAAAATATTGACACTTTGGGCCCAATTTGGACATTTTCACTTAGGAGTGTACTCACTTTTGTTGCCAGCGGTTTAGACATTAATGGCTGTGTGTTGAGTTATTTTGAGGGGACAGCAAATTTACACTGTTACACAAGCTGTACACTAACTACTTTACATGGTAGCAAAGTGTCATTTCTCTAGTGTTGTCACATGTAAAGATATTATCAAATATTTGCAAAAATATGAGGGGTGTACTCATTTTTGTGAGATACTGTATACACAATATACACAGAGTGGTTCGAGAACTGACTCCAGCCCAGAACCATGACAGTGGAAAATGTCTAATAATGTAGCTTTAAATATATTTAAGAAGAGCCGACTTCAAAGAACATTGATGTTTATTCTATTTGTTTACAAGGTGGAACAGGTTGGTTTTTTTACATACACTGTAAAATTAACTGAAAATATTACATTTAGTTTATCAGAAGGTAAATTAATGTCATGGCTCACACTATGTTCCTAAAGTCTGTCATAATTGACAAGCTCAAGTTTTCTCATGCCTACTTGTGCGTTATATTGTGGCACTTTAATGTTACCATCTCTAAAAAAAATCCGCCAATCAGCCTGTTCCTGTTTCTGTTCTCAGATTCCTGACAGGAGTGGAACCCAAAATGGTCTTCTGCCGTTGTAACCCATCCATCTCAAGGTTCTATGTTTTATCCATGCTGAGATGCTTTTCTACTCACCATGGTTGTAAAGAGTAATTATATGAGTTACAATATCCTTCCTGACAACTTGATCTCTCTTATCAACAAAGTGTTTCCAACCACAGAACTGCTCACTCAACCTTTTTTTTTTTTTTTTGCACCATTCTGTGTAAACTCTAGAGCAGGGGTGTCCAATCTTATCTACAAACGGCCAATGTGGGTACAGGTTTTCATTCCAATCAAGCAGGAGCTACACATGATTCTACCTGTTTAATCAGTTGATCTTGGCTTTCAGTGGACTCGGGTGTAGCTTCTGCTTGGTTGGAATGAAAACCTGCATCCACGCTGGCCTTTTATGGATAAGATTGGTTACCCTTACTCTAGAGACTGTTGTGTATGAAAATCCCAGAAGATCAGCAGTATCTAAAATACTCAAACCAGCTCATCTGGTAACAACATCCATGCCACTGTTAAAGTCATAGAGATAACACTTTTCCCCCATTATAATGTTTGATGTCAACATTAACTGAAGCTCTTGACCTGTATCTATATGATTTTATTTATTTATTTTGCATTGTGCTGCTGCCACATGATTAGCTGCTTGCATAACCGAATAGATGCAGGTGTACACGTGTTCTATTAAAGTGGACGGTGAGTGTATATGTGGAAGATGGCTTTAAGATAACGCCGGTAGAATAAAAAACCCTCGTGCATGATTGGGATTGGACGCTGCAAAATGTTGTGAAAGGAAAATTGTATCTTGATTGGCTGGTGTGCAGACACGGTGTGTGTCGAACTCCGTTTCCCTGCAGCCCCGCCCTGCCCCCGCCCACACGGCGAATAAAGCGCACGTGCACACAAACTCGCCCCCAAGGTGCTGTGCCGTGCCACTGAGGTGCTATGGTGCAAAAAAATAGATGTCTTATTAATGAAATAATTAAAAGAACTGATGATCCATGAATGTTTTAATATTTCAAACATTTTATTTGTTTTCTTTTAATTTATTTATGTACATGTTAAGATTGTGGATGGGAGCCAAAGGAATTCAAAATTATTTACATAGGCAGCACTTCCAGTCAACCTTTTGAGCCCTTTTGAACTGCTTCTCTGACATAGAAAGGCATGCCACATGAAACCACCTCTTGCAGCAGTGACATTCAATCTGAAAAATTATCATAGTAATCTTATCAAATTGCTCAGTAATCAATTAGTTTCTCTCTCACTCTTTCTCCCTCTCTCTCAGTCTCTCTCTTTCATTCACTCACTCTCTTACACAAACAAGACACACTTGTAAACAAAATGGTATAGCCCATGAAAATGTTATAATGATTGCTACGTTACGCACCCAAAATGTTTTTGCACCACCACCTGGGGGTTTTGAGGCAGCACATAATGAGCAGTAATGTCCCCTCTTGAATACTGAAAACATGCAGCTCTGTTGGCAGATGGTACATACTGTAAATAGCATGACCATATGTTTACTACTTAATACTACTACTTAGTATGATGTCACAAAATGTGTGGTTTTTCTGTGTTAAAAATCTATACTTTATACCATAGTCTAAATAACAGGTGTTTTTGTACAAGTAATACATTTGTAAGATAAGAAAATATATTACAGTTCATGTTTTCGTCACCTCTAGATTAGATTACTGTAATGCCTTACTGTCTGGATGTTCCAGTAGGAACATAAACAAACTCCAGTTAGTCCAGAATGCAGCTGCTAGAGTCCTAACTAGAACCAGAAGATACGACCATATCACCCCAATCTTATCAACACTGCATTGGCTCCAAGTGAAATCTTGCACTGATTATAAAATACTTTTATTAACCTATAAAGCACTAAACGGTCTCGCACCACAGTATAAGTGACCTTTTGGTTTTCTATGATCCGCCATGCCTACTTAGATCAAAAGATGCAGGCTATTTGACGGTACCTCGAATAGTGAAGGCTACAGCAGGGGGAAGAGCTTTCACTTATAGAGCCCCACTGTTATGGAACAGTCTTCCAATTAGTGTTCGGGACTCAGACACAGTCTCAGTGTTTAAGTCTAGGCTTAAAACGTATTTGTTTACTCAATCCTACCCTGACTAGACTTTCTATTATGCTAATTCCCAGTCCTAATAATCTTTTCTCTCCCTCTCTCCTTCTGCCGAACCACACACAATTTTATGGAGATACTAGAGATCCTGATCCTTTCTGATCTCCGGACCTGCCTGATCCGTTTTGGATGTCCTGTCTCTGGATGGAGCTCTAATCTACTCCAATTCCAGATTGCTGGGACTACGGCTGCTTCTAAGGCCATACAGACTTCATATAAGTAAATAATGAACTTTTGCACAATATCTGTTGTTACCCAGATGAGGATGGGTTCTGTTCTGAGTCTGGTTCCTCTCAAGGTTTCTTCCTCGTAAAACATCTTAAGTAGTTTTTCCTGCCACCGTCGCCACTCAGTGGCTTGCTCAGTTGGGATAAATTCACACCTTTAATATCTGTATACCGTGTTGATATTTCTGTAAAGCTGTTTTGAGACAATGTCTGTTGTAAAAAGCGCTATACAAATAAAACTGAATTGAATTGAATTGAATAAATTACCTGAGGCTTTCAGAAGTTCCTCTGCCATTGTCAGTCGCAGATGTTCCGTGTGCTGCTTGGATGAGTTTATAGTCAAATGTCAAGGGATATTTGGAAAAGCACCAACAACTTCTTTTGCCATCTACATAAGACAAGATAAGTTAATATTTTTTTTTTACATTGTCCATGGGAGATTGTTTCACCACAGCAGCCATACATACAAACAAACAAAACACATACATCTAAATCCATGAATCACATTCAATACACTATTTGCATAATCTACATTGAACAAACTTTGAAGAGCCTGAGCCTCCACACAAAGTACAGTTTGCTCTGACCCTTCCTCTGTGTAGCCTCAATTTACCCGCTCCATTCTGGTTTGTTGTCTAGGTACACTCCAGGGTTCTTATAAGACTGAACTAAATCAACATTCTGCTCCACAAATTTATAAGAACTGGGTCAGAGTTTATTATAAGATAAACTCTTTGTTTTTCTTTATGTCGTACAATTTAATGAGGAAATCCAACCTGCATGACAACTCCAAAGCTGTACCAGTCCTGTTGTGTGGAATGGTTAATTTGTCCTCCATTCCATTTTATGTCCACCCAGTCACATTTACTGAAACAGTTTCTTCTCATCTTGAAGTACTCTCTAAGCAGTGTAAATATAGAAAATCATGAACATTCTATGTTCATCATCATATGTAAATAACCTATTTATTTGTTAAATCTTTGTTGAGTCTAAATGTAGAGAAAGGTGACAAATCAATTGCTTCTCTTATACAGTAAAGGGTTCGTTTCCCAGCTCATAGGGTATTTTTTCCCCATCACACCCCAGCTCTTCTATCTATATTGCCTTGTCAATTCTCGACTATCCCTACCCCAATAAAGCAAAAAAGGCCCCAAAACCAATAAAAACACATTCTTGTAATTTAAACTACTTTAAGGTTCATATTTTTAACCATATTTTTACCAAATGTTAGTACAAAATCCAAACAATAGATGTTGTTGTGAATCTTTTTTATTTAAGAGACCCACTTTATTAGTCAATTTAAATGAATGTTCTGCATTGTGCTCTCCGTTCTCTTTACAGGCCATATAAATATAATAATAATATTATTAGAAAGGCAACATTATCCATTTTCCTTTAGTGCATAAAACACAAAATGTGTGGAAAAAAGTGTGATAAGCGAATCAAAATGACTGACAGGATAACATTAAGCATTAAAACATTATTGCCTACTAATTTCCTATATATGTAGTATATGGTAATTATTGTCTTTACATATCTCACTCACTTTACATTTAACAATTATTGTGAATTGCTTGCTACTTATAGTAAAAGTTAATAAGTGATATTATTGTAAGGATTTGACAGCATTTAAAAAAAACCTTATGAGAAGACTAGTATACTTAAACAATGTAAAAGACTCGAAGTCTGTCATTTTATTCTTATGAAAATAATCCTTAAGGATCCAGAGGTCTGCAAGATCTATGATAAGTCTCTGGAACACAAACAGGAGGGATAGAACATAATTTTTTCAAAATATATTTCAAAATTTTTATATTTTCAAGATGATACTGGAGAGTGCTGACAGTTTGGTCCAAAATCTAATTTTTGGTTTAATTTACTAAAGATCCTGTATCCCTGGTCTCTGTTATTCACCACTACTTGAAAATAGAATTGGATTGTCTAAGAACAAAAGATAAAAAATAAATTACAGTTACCTCATCCAGTGTTTCATTAACATTTATTCAATATACTCAACAATGGCTTAACATTGTCATCTTTGCTTAATATATTCCTCTATGTTCACAGATTATTTTTCAATTATCATAAGAGCAAAGCATTTCCATTTATGTGGCTGGAGTGTTTTCAGCTCTGAATGATGCAGGATATAAGACCTTTTTTTTGTCCTTTGACTGTGTGACGGCAATGACTATCTCACATGCTTTCTTAGACCACAGAGCTTGGATCTGCAATGGGATATTTAAATATAATATAAAAGGTGATATGAATTAATGTGAACAAAAGCTTTGTGAAATGATTGAGAACTGCATAATACCTGGGCTGATATGTCTTCTGAATGATCCTCAGATGTTTGCTTTGTCTTGTGTCTTTTTGGTTGGGGCACTGCTTCTGCTGGATCAAAATCTTTGAACGATGCTTTGCTGGTCTTTGAGATAGGGATCTCTTGGCCCATTGATCTTCTTGTTGATCAATGGTCTGTTGCTTTGGAGATGTTCCTTGAGACAGACTATCAAGAATATGCATCATCTGATGCTGTGTGTACCTTCCTTGCAGAGAGTTAAACATCTTTGTAATGAAATCTGCAGGCCGCAGGAACCTTTTTCTGTGTAATATGTGATTCTTCACTAGTGAGAACCACTGCTCCACATAGCAACTTTTCCCCCTTGTTTTTATTTCTTTAGTATTCTCTTTGGAGAGTCTGCTCAGGTCCCGAAGCAATATGCCACTCCAAAGGGGGAAAATGCCCATGTAGTTGTTCATGAGTAAGGCATCTGGAGATGTTGCCAGCGAAAATCTCATCTGGTGGTGTGTTTCTCAATGATTCATAATAGTGCTGGCTTACTCCTTTTGCTATTGCTGCTGCAATGTTTCCTCTTCTGGTGAATTTGGCATTTCTGGATTTCAATTCTTTATCCTCGTGGGTCACATCACCCATTTGCACAACATGGATGTCAATATGCTTCTGGAATGGTTTGGGCTTTGTTCAAATTGTAAATTTGTATTTTGCTGAACAATCATCAAAGATACAAACGGTAAGTGCCCTGAAATAAGGTGCTCTTTTTTTACGACTTTTCCTGCATTTTACAAGTTGATACTTGAATGAAAGGACACAGCAAGGATTTACTTTGGTGAACGCTTCATATTAGACATCTGTCCAGGGCTGTTGTAACTGGGTTGAACCTGCATGTAGTGTGAGGGAAATTACTTATTTTTACTTTGTAATAAGTTTGTTCTTGTTCATGTTTATCTGAGGATAACGCCTAAGAACGCCATGTCATGTCACTGAGATCAGTACAGAATGTTTATCTGCTTACAGAGACACAAACATGTTCTTCTGTTCAAGGTTCGTCTGTCCAAGATCCTAAAACAAAGCCTGTTTGAACTGTCTCAAACTGCTTCTTATCAGTACACAGAATTAAGTCATGCTCTGCGTTTCATATATAGTAGTGGTTTAGTACAAGGGCTTCAGAGCGCTCTCATTATTCTATCCTGCTTTATTCTATTCTGTATTAACCATCTTTCTGTAATAAACCTTTTTACCTTCAGAGGACGAGTCTGTGAGTGTTGTCTAATTTCCATGACAGTGGCTTTATTTTTTCCCAGGTTTTTGTTGTTATGGCCACTACAAAAATCTTTGGACCTGGTCTTGTTTTCCTCCAGTACATCATTCCCTTCAAATGCTATTGAGCTTTAAATTATGGCTATTTTGTGTATGGGCCCATTCTGTAGTGAAATACATGGCAATATTTACATGTGATTTAATAGCTTATTTTAATAAATATTAAAAATCTAAGAGGTGTGCATTATAGATGACACCTACATGAACACTTTACAGTTGGTTATACGACTGTAAGTCATTCCCTTCAAATGCTATTGAAGTTAGAAACGTGTTTAACAATGTCGTATGTAACTTTAGAGACGGTCCCTTAATTTCCGCATATCCATTAATATCGAACGTCCAACGTCACACCAACTTTTGTTCCGCCCTAAAAGCAGAACCGCCCACAGGACGCAGCTCGACTCGGCCATTTCAGCCGGGGCACTAGGTGTTACTGGTCTTTATGAAGAAGGGGGGAAAAAAGTGGTAACTTCGGAATCGCCTACACAGGGACGTCTAATCTCCGGGAACAGCACCTAAAGCTCATAAATAACGCTCTTATAAAGCAGGCCGTGTAATATGGGGAACCGGGTGGCGCGTGAGGATTTCGAATGGGTTTATACCGACCAGCCACATGCCGACCGGAGAAAAGAGATTCTCGGTGAGCAGTTCACTTCTTTTCATTGATCTGATCGACTGATCGAGCTTTCTTACCAGGTTATAATGTAGCTTCACGCATTTGGGGGATTGTGTATTATCACTGCAGTCGTCGTGCAACTAGTTCCTGTGTAACATAGTTGAAGAATTAGCCACCGAATTAAACTTAAACTGTAGATAGTCTGTGTGTCGTAACCAGTTTGTTAGTTTGATCAGTGTTAGTAACTCAGTCTTGAGGCTTTAGAACACTAGTCTAAGCCCACTGGTCACAAGACATACCGTTATGTCAACACGAGTAGCTAAGATCGCTAATATGAACGCTAACGCCCTGAAAATGAAGAGCCACTTCCTATACGTTAGCAGAACACACTGCCACATTGGCTCAAAGATTAGTGAACATTAATATAACCTAGAACATAGTGCACATGTGGTGAAGTAGTTAGTTTAGCAAGAGTACGAATTGGCGCACGACCATTAGCAAGACTGGCATTTGTAGGCCTAGAAAATGTTTGTTTTTTTATGTTAACGGAAAAAAACCCAACAAGTTGTGGGTCGCACCGTGTTTTTTTATTTTTTATATTTCTTTCTTTCTTTCTTTCTTTCTTTATTTTAAACCCTAATTGTTGTGGGAACCCCAAATTTACCGTTGTTTGTCGTTTTTTCCTGATAATTGGATGATAATCCTGCTAGCTGTAGAAAACTTGGTAACCACCTAAATGTTAGTAACAAGTCAAACTTTTCTTTTCCTTGTGGTAGAAGAATATGATTGTTTCAGTGTTTGATAGCTTATTTTGTTCCCAAATAAATTTTCATTTTAGTAGTCAATGAGCTCATTTTATATATATATATATATAATCTCTCTCTCTCTCTCTCTCTCTCTCACACACACACAAAACAGGAGGACATGTTGGAGGGGCAGTCCTGTTCCCAGGGTCCTATATTCCCCAGTTTAATATTCTGTTAACACGCATTAAGTAAACTTTTCCAAAGGTTTTAGGTAGTCTGGACTCATTTCCCCAGGGCCCTATTAACTTTATTACCTTTTCAGTTTCAACATACATTAGTTTAAAATCAATCCTTCATCCGCACTTGAAATTTATTAAAATTAACTACGTTGCACATGCTGAACCCCCATTTTTATTGCTCAAAAATAGCTGTTAGTCTACATTCATTCAGTTCAAATCCATGCATGAGCAATAGTGAATAGTATACTCTAAACTGAAGAAATCCCATACTATAGCCTATAAAACACTGCAAATGGTCATAAAAGGAATAACATTAAGTATGAACATATCCCAGCTTTCACTTATACTGAAGCCAAACTCCAGCTTTAAATCACCATGTGTTCCTTATGTGTATAAATATTGGGAACATAGGACCCTGGGAACATGAGTACGCAATTTCGGCCAATTTGCAATACTTTACTGGGTCTGCCAGTTGATGACCGTCATGTCATCCTTTTATGTCTTTAGACATAAAAGGAGATGGTGTACAGTAAATGTTAGGATGATAATTAATTTACTAGCTAAAGTTTGCAGTGTGTTTGAATGCAGAAGCTTTGTAAATTTGCTTGTGGGATTTAAGACCATTTGAGGAGCATGTGAAGGCAGCATTATTGCATGGACACAAAGCTTAACTAGTTGGCTAATGCTTTTAAAGTCATCTCCAAAACCACAAAAATAGTTAAATGCAGTTACAGTGACAGTTATCTTTTTAATGACCTTTTATTTGTATTTACTTAACGTTTTGGCTGTAGCGTAAGTTGTAGGCAGTGTCACACATTAACACCTTCTATTTCTTTAAAATGACCACTAAATTGATGAATATTTTACATAAAGATGTTAGTCAAGTTCACCCATCTCATGTCCACCATGTGAGTTTGAGGGCAGATGTGGCTGGGCCAAAGTTCAGTAGCTAGGCATTTTACCCTGCAGCCAGCCAGTTGACCTGAAGGAAGGTGTAGTGTTATTGAGACCTATTCGATATCCAGTGTCTGGGCCTTGTGTCCTGATATAAAGTAGGAGCCTTTATCCCCGGCTTACATTATTTTGACATAATGTGCACTTATTGTGCAGTAATGGGCTATTTTGTTCTGCAACCACTGAGTGGACAAATGCTTGTACTTCCTGAATATTTCATACTTTTCATGTCATCAGGCCTTTGTGCAGTTTTAATCAAGCAGACACAGTGAAGGACTTGTTTTAAGTGAAAGGGGCAGTGCCTTTGTTCTTTACTAATGAGGCTGTCTTTGACCCTTTGTTGGGTTTTCAACTGCTCAGCTGCTGTATATGCTTGGATTGTACTATGCCTTTCTTATAAGTCAGTTTATGTAAATGTGCTGCCAAGTGAAATGCAAGTTGTTCACTGTCCAGCTATTAAGCTGTGAACAATGACCGAGGAGAAAACAAGAACTATTTAGTGCACAGATGAACAGATAAGCTTTAACTGCTTCAAACATTCAGTCCAATATTGTATATATGGCAGTGCATGCTCATAATGTTACACATCTGTTTGCTGCAGACAGTTTATTGTACAATTTACACCAAACTGAGTTCAGATTTTTTTTAAAAATGTGAAAGGAACTTCAAGAACTGCTGATTGTTCACAGGTGTGTGGAAACTTTGACCCAGGTTTTCAGTCAAGACTTGCCCCATACAAGTCAACTCCTTCTCATAGTTCTCAGAAACTCCTCTTTACAACAGATAATGCAGTGTGGTTCTATTTCTATGCGTAGACCTGCTTTAAGTGAATACCTTACTCATGTAACTATATTTGCTAAATTTATTTTAGAGTAGGAAATGGAAGCATATAACGTAAATTTCCACAAGCCACTGTTGGACATCCTTCAATTCAATTCAATTTTATTTGTATAGCGCTTTTTACAATAGACATTGTCTCAAAGCAGCTTTACAGAAATATCAACACGGTATACAGATATTAAAGGTGTGAATTTATCCCAACTGAGCAAGCCACTGAGTGGCGACGGTGGCAAGGAAAAACTCCCTAAGATGTTTTAAGAGGAAGAAACCTTGAGAGGAACCCGACTCAGAAGGGAACCCATCCTCATCTGGGTAACAACAGATATTGTGAAAAAGTTCATTATGGATTTATATGAAGTCTGTATGGTGTTAAGAGCAGCCGTAGTCCCAGCAGTCTGGAATTAAAGAAGATTTGAGCTCCATCCAGAGGCAGAAAGGATCTGGATCTCTAGTATCTCCATAAATTCGTGTGGGGCTCGGCGAAAGGAGAGAGGGAGAAAGTAGAACAGAATCTAGTCAGGGTAGGCTTGAGTAAACAAATACGTTTTAAGCTTAGACTTAAACACTGAGACTGTGTCTGAGTCCCGAACACTAATAGGAAGACTGTTCCATAACTGTGGGGCCCTATAAGAGAAAGCTCTTCCCCCTGCTGTAGCCTTCACTATTCGAGGTACCGTCAGATAGCCTGCATCTTTTGATCTAAGTAGGCGTGGCGGATCATATAAAACCAAAAGGTCGCTTAGATATTGTGGCGCGAGACCGTTTAGTGCTTTATAGGTTAATAAGAGTATTTTATAATTAATCCTTCAGTCATTGGGTAATTTAAATTAAAATGAAATCTAAGGCGATAAGCTTTTTTTTTTCTTTTTTCTTTTGTCTTTTCCTTTTTAATGTGTTGTTGAGTTCTGTGTGATGGAAATGATTAAACCTATAAATAAATTATAGGTACGTAACATGTTAAAGTGCCAATTATGTGTAAATCATTACTATTTAAACCCATAGGCCTTCAGAGTCTGCAAAAGATCTGATTAGATTACAGATAAAAGGCTTGCCCTGACTCTTAAAAAGCAGACTAATGAGTCGATTCTTGGTCTCAGTAAATCTCCGTATTTGAATGAATAGAAATTTCATTAGTTTTCTAGTGTGTATATACCAGTCTAAAGTCAAATCTCTGATGTCTTTTGTTTCTTTTGGTAGCCAAATATCCAGAGATAAAATCTCTCATGGGACCTGACCCGAGGCTAAAATGGATTGTCTGCATGATGGTAGCCATCCAGTTCCTGGCTTTTTACCTCATCAAGGATTTGGAATGGAAGTGGGTCCTGTTTTGGACTTATGCGTTCAGCAGTTGCATAAACCACTCCATGACTTTAGCCATCCATGAAATTTCCCACAACACAGCATTTGGCAACAATCGTGCGAAATGGAATCGCTGGTTCGCCATCTTTGCTAACCTGCCTATCGGTCTGCCATACTCTGCCTCCTTCAAGCGCTACCACCTTGACCACCACCGCTATTTGGGTGGGGATGGCGTGGACGTGGACATCCCAACCGATTTTGAGGGCTGGTTCTTCTGCACTCGCTTTCGCAAGTTTATTTGGATTATTCTTCAGCCGCTTTTCTATGCAATTCGGCCTCTGTGCATCAATCCAAAACCCATCAGTCAGTTGGAGTTAGCTAATGCGGCTGTCCAATTTACATTTAACATTCTTCTCTATTGGCTGTTGGGTGCCAAGCCTTTGTTTTACATGCTGGCTGGCTCGATGTTGGGAATGGGCCTCCATCCTATCTCTGGACACTTCATTGCTGAGCATTACATGTTCCTCAAGGGCCATGAGACTTATTCTTACTATGGATCACTGAATCTGCTCACTTTCAACGTAGGCTATCACAATGAGCACCATGATTTCCCCAGCATCCCTGGACGAAGGCTCCCTCTGGTAGGATAATCAGCTCCGAACCCTTCATTCCACATCTTACCTTTAAATGTTATTGCTTCTGAAATTAATATCTTTTGATCTTCACTAAAAAAAGTGGTTTTTGCTGTGTAGTCAATGAGTAAATTACAGGCCAAGTGCACAGTAAGGTGCTTTTAGCTAACATAGTTTGAGGTGAGTGTATTTTAGGGGAGTTTAGTCCACCTTTCTGAACCATTTTGAAACCTGTCATACCTTTTAACTCATGCATCAGTGCTTAACATTAATTTACATTTTCTGAATTAAGTTTTAAAGACACTGCATTGTCTAACCAGATCCCAAGGAAATGAATGATTTGCATTGTGGAAAACCTGAAGCATTCTTGATTTGAAAAATTAAGCCACTTTTGAGATGAGATGAACCTTTGATTCCCTGTAGGGCTGCAACTAACAATTATTTTCATAATTGATTTGTTGGCTGATTTATTTTTCGATTAATTCGATGGGGGGGGGGACTTTAGAAAGGTATGCGAAGAAAAGAATTTCACTGTGCTCTACTGTCTATGTGACCAATAAAAACTCATTATCATTAACGTTATCATTAAAATCCACAAACTGAGTATTAAAAATATAAACTTAAGACTAAACCTTTACACAACTGTTTGTCCTATTATATAAGACTGAAAAGAAGCCAATACACACCAGAATATATATTAATTTAGGGCCATAGTTTAATTCCGTGCTCACTTTGCATCTATAAAAAGTGTGTGTGTGTGTATATATTACATTACATTAAAAATATAGGGATGTCATGATACCAAAAATCAAGTAGTCGGTACCGATACAACCAAAAGTACTCAATACCGCGGTGTGGTATAAAATTTAAATAATAAAATTAAAATCTCTCCTGGAGGACATGCTCTTCTCGTTGATACTGGCAGAGAGAGAAGGGGGTGGGAATAGTTTAGTCATCAAACACTCTGACCATGACTAATAGAACAGTGGAGGCTACAAGTGCTAAGGTACACACTAAACATACACACATACTTATACTCTGAATGCAAGCATTAGTTTAAATTCACTGATATGGTGGCAGGCCAAAAAGATTTATTAAAAGCATTAACATTTGAATAATTATTAGTGACATTAGGCTACATTTTGCTGACCGGACACGGGCTGAATGGCGATGCATGGTGGACCATTAGGAGGTAGTTTGTAACATTGCAATGTGTTAGTGTCGTTAGCAAATAACTGGCTATCCCAAACATTACATGGAGCATAACGTTAGCTGGTTTCATGGCCACAATGGCAGCTGCCTCAAACAAACATAATATAGGGCCCGTCTTTCAGGTGCTTCGCCAAATTCCAGGTGTTTCCTCGCTTTGTTTGAAATGAACGATAGCATCAGTTGCACACCTGCTTCAGAGCATCAATTATATATTTGTTGTCATCCGCCTCGAATGCGAAGTATTTCCATATTTGACTCTTACCACCTTTCCTCTCAACGAGTCGGGGTGGAGCTAAACTTTACCGCCAACTGTAGTTTTTCCTGTGTGCTTGTAGGCCGCCTTCATCTTCTTCTTCACCACCAGCACCACTTGTGGATCAACTAAAACACTTGCGCATATTTGCTGTCCCCTTCAGTTCCAGAAGAATTGCAACCTTGGTACATACGGTACCCACGCTACTGCAGAAAAACAAGTACCATCACGTTTTAAGAATGTTTGTACCGAAGTATTGGTTCTCTTGACATCCCTAGTATTTATGTATCTCTTTTTACGGATGCACAAAAAGTACTGAATGAATTCTACAGTCCTAGCAACATATTCATACACTAGATTAGCATCATCTCAAATGGAGTACAAGCATTATTTATTTATTTTTATTCTTTTTTTCTTTTCTTTTTTTTTTTTACAAAATGGAACTATAAGCTGCTTCCTAGTCGATGGCATGTGACCTCAAATGCACGTAATGCAAAGCTGCTAGTTTTAGCCTAATACCCAGTCAATGAAAATGAGTTTCTTCAATTTACTGTTTGTCAACGTTAACTTTTATGGCCAACAGTCACCATCAGACAGAGGCCAAATCGTTAAGTGACTGCGGGAAAAAAAGTGTGCTACCATTTTATATTGAACACCATGTTAAAGATTATAACCTGTAAACTTGTTTAGCACAGAAGCATGACAGTGAAGCATGAACACATTTGTCATTTTATTCTGCATTTGCATGTCTGCATTACAAAATCTGTTTATTTTATTTATATATATACACACTATCTCAAAAAGTGTACACCCCTCACATTTTTGTAAATATTTGATTATATCTTTTCATGCGACAACACTGGAGAAATGACACTTTGCTACAATGTAAAGTAGTGAGTGTACAGCTTGTGTAACAGTGTAAATTTGCGGTCCCCTCAAAATAACTCAACACACAGCCATTAATGTCTAAACCGCTAGCAACAAAAGTGAGTGAATGACACAGGAAAAAGTATTGAACATGCTAAGTTCTCCAAGGCAAGCTAAGACAAGGAACCAGCTGAAATCCGTAAGTAATTACACCCCCTATCTGTGCAAAATATCAGCTGGGTTAGTAAATTGATGCTCTATAAAAAGGCTTTTCGTTACCGTGGTGTCACACAAGAAACATCTCATGACTGGTAAAAGCAAAGAGCTCTCCCAAGACCTTCGCAACCTTATTGTTGCAAAACTTATTGATGGAATTGGATACAGACATACTTCAATACTTCTGAATCCTTCAGTACGCACCATTGGGGCCATTATCCTCAAGTGGAAGCAACATCACTAATTTCTGACCAGGGAGTCAAGGACCACTTTGAAAGAGCTCCAGAAACACTTGGAGGCAGCAGGTGACATCGTTACAGAGAAAACAATAGGCAATGCACTCCACCACCATGACCTCTATGCATGACCCAACAATCCATTACTAAAGAACAGGCATATCGAAGATTGTTTAAATTTTGCTACCACTCATTTGGACAAGCCTATGGAATACTGTAAGAGTGTAGTCTTTTCAGATGAGGGCAAAATTGAACTTTTTTGGCTGTCATACTACACGCTATGTTTGGAGAAGAAATGGAAAGAGAAAACACTGTGTAAACAGTGAAGTCTGGAGGTGGAAGCATCATTCTGTGGGGCTGTTTATCATCGCATGGTACTGGCAGACTTCATATAATTGAAGGAACGACGAATGGAGCCCTTTACCGGGAGATTCTTGAGAAAAATCTGCTGCCATCCACGAGGATGAGACGTGGGTGGACCTTCCAATAGGATAATGATCCAAAGCATACAGCAAAGGAAACTCTCAATTGGTTTCAGAGAAAAAAATCAAGGTGTTAGAATGGCCCAGTCAATCAAATGACTTGAATCCAATTGGACAAGATTTAAAGACAATATGTTTAGAGGAATGGGCCAAAAATCATACATGAATACTGCGGCCCATTAATTTCTTCATACAGGAAGCATCATGAAGCTTTCATTACAAACAAAGGCTTCTCCACCAAGTATTAAATAAATTTCAGTTAGCATGTTCAATAATTTTTTCCTGTGTCATTCTGCTTTATTATAGAACTTATATTTATGGACTTTAATGTTGTTATTTACTTATATTTGAGGATTTCTTGAGTTAATACTGATGTCTGGTGAAAATTTAATGTGAATAGCCTCATTGGAAAAATATTTACTGAAAAAAATGTTGCCGCATTCAATACTTATTTCCCCCACTGTGTGTGTGTGTGTGTGTGTGTGTGTGTGTGTGTGTGTGTGTGTGTGTGTGTGTGTGTGTGTGTGTGTGTGTGTCTTCAGCCCAAAACCTCATAACAGCTGTTAATGTGAAGTTTTAATCTGACATTTATATTTGTGACTCAGTTTGTGTATTTTATTTAAAATAAATAAAGAAAATGGTATTGAAAGTTTGTTGTCCCCCCCCCCCCCCCCCCCCCCCACCAGCCGATTAATCGGGGGGAAAAAATTTAATCATCCAATTAACTGATTATGAAAATAATAGTTAGTTGCAGCCCTAATTTACCTAATTTAGAAGCTACAATCATTGTCTTTAGACTGAGCTCATACTTTAGCTACTATAAGTTGGGCAGAAAGTACTAGTGACCCTTATGTTAACAGATTCAATAGGAGGAAGACTATCATGCAAGTGACAGCAAAGTGCCTTGATCTTCCTCAGGAGATGACAGAAGTAACAGAAAATGTTCAGTGAAACACCACTGTATAACCATTACTTCAAATAAGGATTGTTGTAAAAACAACAAACAATCTTTTTTGATGATTTTGACAGTGTGTATGATTTATATACATAATTTCTGAAAAATTCATTTTTGTCAACAGGTGAAGAAAATAGCAGCAGAGTATTATGATGATCTCCCATGTTACACATCATGGTTGAAAGTCCTCTATGATTTCATCATGGATGACAAGCTGAGTCCATACTCGCGTGTGAAGAGGAAGCTGAAGGGAGACCTGAAGTTGGAGTGAATAGATTTTCGTTGACCAAAAATGATTGCTCAGCCTCAGATGTACACACTCCACCTACTAACCCCTTTCATAACCCCGTTCGGGACGTGTGTGTGTGTGTGTGTGTGTGTGTGTGTAATTGAAAGAATGGTAATTTTATTTGAATCATTTCAAACAGTGTCTTCAAAGTCTGTTGGTGAAAATGGAATCATTCCTCCATCCTTGGGTTTTCACACACTGCAGCTTTGTTGAGTACACAACTACTGTTTGTCTAGGGATTTTCTGTCACTGCACATTTTAATTTTTGTGTGATCTTTTCTTCTTCTTCATTTTTTAAAAATAGTTTCCCTAAAATTCAAACCTTAATATGCCTAATGTACTTCTAACGTCTAAGCACCTAGTCCAAAAGAAAGCTGATCAGAAAGAGCACCTAAATGTAGTTTGAATACATCTGTTGCAAGCTGACTCACCTTGACGCAACAGTCTGCTTTCTACCAGCAAGTGACTGTGTCCTGCCTTCAGTGCTCACCACTGGCTGTGGTTTTTAATGGGCCTTTTTTTTTTTTTGTCAGTATAACTAACATGGAGTGTGCACTCAAGGTGGGGACCTGAATAAGTACTCTCTGACTGATAACTTATCCTGCGTATTTATTCTTAGATATAGCCAGAGCATTTGGAGATCTGGTGACCTTGCTTGCAGAATAACGTGTTTCCATGCTGATCCAGCAACAAATTTTAAAGCCTGTGTGGTGATGTGTAAATTATTTGTAATGTTGGGCTTAAAGACATTTAATGGGTTGGAGAAATGTTACTTCTCAGTGATCCTGTAGCCGTCCCACACTTTGAAGCTGAAGCTGACTAATACAAAACTTTAATCAAACATAACTGTTTACTAGTAAAATGTTTTGCTATTTCATAGGAATTTTTTTTATTTTATTTTATTTTTTTTTTTACATGTCTTCAATACTAGTGGGAGTGTCAATACATTAAGAAACAAAATGGCTTCTAGATTTAGGATTGTGCCTTTTGGTGATTAAGTCACTGATATTACATATAATATTGCATATTAAAGAATTCTCAAATCTGATTGATCAGAAGGTGTTCATTTTCTATAATAGCAACTCTGATGGGAGTTCTGGCTAGGGCTGGGAGCTTGAGGACATTTCTGCAATACACGATACGCATCGCAATATACAAGTTAGCTAACAAAACAGTAGCAAAATAAACAAAACCATTAAACGGAGTTTGACAATACTTTTCTTTAATGCACTCAAAGACTAGATCAAGTTTAAAAACATTACATCAAATCAATGGCATCCATTCAGTACCATTTGTTTATTTATCAAACCAACCAAACCAACTATCTCTCAGATATGTCATTTATCACGATATTGATAAATGTCAATACATTGTGCAGCCCTAGTTTGGCTGTAATTCATATGACATGTTTAATGTGGATGTGCTAATGCATCATTGTTTCCATAGTAACAGCTCATTCACAAAGACTTGTATGTCAGATGCGATTGCCTGTTATTTAGAAAAAAATACAATAATCATTGATGTCGTTGACTTTCTGAGAGCGCGCGAGCAAGAAAATGGGCAACATTTGTTTGTAGCTTCTATAAGGCAAGTGATAACAGGTACTGCCTTTTGTCTCCCAGATGATGCATAACGTTAAATGTAATAATGAACGTTGACATACCACAGCATGGCTGAATCTGAAATCTGATTGGTCAGAAGGTATACATTATTTTCATGTAACAGCATGGCTTGAAGTAGTTCAGAGTGTAACGTGCATGTTAGGTTATTATTAATGCACTTGTTCTAATTATTTCTATAGTCACAGCTCATACACAGGGACTTGTACGGCAGACACTCGACATACTCTAAGACTAATTATAGGGATTTTAAGAATGTGTTATTGTTTGTCAGAGTAAAGCATATCATCGATGATGTGATGTTTTTGTTAGGTGCCATTTATTTATGGAAGAAGCCTTGTTTGTAGGTGCTTTGTGACAAAGTTCCCAGCACAGGAAAGTGTTAAGGACAGAGGAGTTTAAACTTTCCGATTTCTTGGTAAAATGACAGGCTGTGGGGTGTGTGAGAGAGGGAGACAGAGCTAGAGATGCTGGTGAGGGAATGACTTGTAGCTATAACACAAGTGAGACTAGAGTGCTGTGTGTCGTTCTCTAAGAAATGAAACATTGTAATCAAAATGTTTAATCAAACAAATCACAGATGACACAAACCAATTTTTGTTTAATAGTTTGTTTAAATGTGTACATTCCTGTTAAAGGTGTTTTTGGTAACACTTCTTTTTCATCTTCATCTGATGAGCTTTCAAATTTGAAGTCAAAAGTTATGGTTGAAAATCTTTTGCTATGTCCGCTGATGATGTCGCTAATATTAACCATTTCAAACTAAGAAGTGGAAATTTACATGGTGAGCAGAATGATAGACCCAGTGAAACATCCCTGTGCTCAACCCTGTGCAGTTGGAAATATAGGAACTCTTGGAATGGAACTAACTGTTGTATAACTAACTATATCAAACATCTTGAAAGTTCATGCTTCTTTCTTTAAACTCTCCTGACCTTTATTCTCTATGGTTCCCTGAAGTATCCAGGACTACATTTCAGAGGTGCTTTTTCAGTCAAATACATCAAAAAGATTAAACTAAAGGTGCCTCAAAAGACTGGTCTCTGACTGCAATGAAAATTTTGCTGGAGATATTTCCTGTATCAGTATTAGAACTAGCAAGGGTCAGAATCCATGCTGAAAAAGACTGTCATTTAAATCTCTGTTTGGGCTGATAACATTATGGCCATGTTTAATTCCATTCCTGTTCTGTCTTTATGCTTTGCTGCATTTCTGTGCATTTATTAAACCAGTTAAAAAAACCTCAATGTTGTCCTTCATGCCATTTAATAATCTTGGAGGTAAATAATTACTGGGGTTTCTCAGTGTAGAATACATGTATTCACAGAACATCAAAAAGTGTTATTGTGGCACTTACTTTTTATTTCAACATGGCCCTCATGGAATTGAGGTCATTGGAATAATATTTCAATGTTATACAGCAATCAAAACAAAAACGTTGAGAAAAGATAGTAACCACCAAAGCAAACTCCATCAGCTTGACTGTCATACATCAGCAATTTGGCCTATCTGGTGAGAGATTCTCGCAGTTTCTCATACATGAGCTGGTCCTGTATGTAATAAAGCAGAAATGAAACAAACACTTAAACTTCTGGCTTTTAAAAGTGTTTGAAAGCCATGTAATAAATGGAAGATAACAGCTGGTGCTTCAGTGGCACCATATGCCCAGAAGGTGACTAATTGATATTTGCTTTTCTAGCAGAGGATTGAGAAATTATGCAATGCCTGCAATTATCTTCATCTGCTGTGCAAATTCCACAAAGCACATGGCTGGTTTTTGCTACAACCACAAACAAGCAGAGTTGATTTTGTTCCACCAAAGCAAATAGTATATGAATAGCAGCTATGTAAAAAAACAATGTGTGCAGTGTGGGAAATTTGTCTATAAGAGAGAAAGTCTTAGCAATCTATGCTAACTGGACAAACTGGTTCACTGAGCACTTGACAAGCAACATGTTTGAAAATAGCTCCAGGAGTACACTTCACATGCAACTGGTTACATCCCACAAGGCCATGAATTTTGGGATTGATTAGCTCTTCTGACCTGATGGTGGATAACCATGCCTAGCAGACTAAAATGCAGACAAAGCATACAAGCTGCCCTAAGTATGCACACCCCCCGTCACTTTTTTAGTACATGAAAAGTAGAAAAGGAGAATACAGAATTAATTCTCAAAGCTGTCATGAAAGTAGTATGTTATTCAATGATCAGATTTTCTGTAGGATTTTCAATAGTGCTCTAACTCTCTTGTATTGTGTTACGTGCGCTCACCTTTTTGGACACGGACGGCCGCACCTTCTTCAAAGCCTCTTCAAAATTCTGCCTGCTTACCCGTATGCCTTTAACAGAGCTGGAGGAGAATGTGTGCCCTGTGTCAAAGAAATATTACCAAAAAGTGAACCACATGCACCTGAGGACCAAATTATGTTGCCATATGACAATCCTAATGCATTTTGCATGCGTGTGTCAACCACTTTTTAAAAACTTTTATTAGCACTACCTACATTTGTAACTGTATATAATGCAGAATTGGATAAATCAGTAGCAGTGGTGCTCAGGAAAGATGGATTTTGTGTACGGACTATTCATTTAATATTTGTTGTTGCCCAGCAGACAAATGTGTCCAAGAATCAGAAAAAGAAAATAAATTTTTGCAAAACAAAAGTTTTAATTTGGTATGTAACGTTGTGGTTTGACACGCCTCCATGCTCTAACTATTAGGGATGGACAATATGAGAAATGTAACCACAGGACAAATCTCAAAGTCATTTCTACAAATGCCTAAATCAGGGCCTAAAAATAACGTCTATAAAGAAATAACATCAGGTAACAAAATACAACAGATTTCAACATGTCATTTTCCCCCAAAAAATAAACCAACATTCAGAAACCAGCTATGTAAAAATAAGTACACCATTCCTATTTCCACAATTATTAAGAGAATATTTAGCAGTATTTAGGTGTTACTATCGAAATGCACAAAATGAGTTACTCATCAAGAAGTGTGACTATCTCTATAAAAGAAGAACTTTTAGCACACCTTGTGTGGACAACCTTGAGATGTCCAGTGATCTGAAGCAATGATGTAAAGAGTGAGCGACTATGACTCAGGTGGTAGAGCGGGTTGTCCACTAATCGTAGGGTTGGCGGTTCAATACCCGGCCCACATGACTACACATGTCTAAGTGTCCTTGGGCAAGACACTGAACCCCAAGTTGCTGCCGATGGCAAGCTAGCACCTTGCATGGCAGTATAAACAGAATCAATGTAAAGCACTTTGTTTAATGTCTAAGGTTAAAAAAAGTGCTATATAAGTGCAGCCCATTTACCAAGATTTCTCCAAAATGATGCGAGACTGAAACTCCTATAGAAAATGTTTACTACTGCTATTATTGTTGCTAAAGGTGGTTCTACATGTTACTGAATAATGGGGTGCACTTATTTTTTCCCCCCACCTGGTTTCTGAATATTGATTTACTTTACGGGATAAAATTACATGCACTACAAAATGAATAAAGTTTTTTTTTTTTTTTTTTTTGTCACCTGAGCTTTTTTACCCATTTGTTTATAGAAGTTGGTGAGGACCACACAATTGATAAATCACAGAAATCAAAGAACACACCCTGGTGAGTAAAATCATAGAATTGAAGGAGGGTATACTTATTTTTCACAATATCCACAATACCCTAGAAAAGCGTATTGTGTTGGTGTTTATTATAATATTAAAATATCATTATATCAAAAATTTGATATAGGTTCTAAGGCTTTAAAACCTTTATCACATGCTTCCAAATTCCACCTCCTTCTGCACTGCAAAACAAACACCAGCTGGAATGCATTATGGTTAACAAGTCATTTTTTTTGGTAGGATTATTTAACAGGCACAGATGACCTTTACAAATATCACGAACACTCACCATGTGTGTGGAAACACTGACAAAACAGAGCAACATAAAGTGTAATACAAAGTAGTCATAAAACTCTCCTACATCCTATCAGTGGTTAATGTCTCAAGAGAAAGATACAGTCATCACTACTTTTAGCTTTCAATATTAAAAAGCTGTCTTCTAAAGACTGACTGCCAAATCTGGTGCCTTTCTTATAGTTCAAGGGAATGCATTCTTCTTCCATAAGGAAACATCATGCAAACCTTTGTTTTTGATTTAGTGACCGTATTTTGCATAGGTCAACTGGAAACCGGGCATATAGCTGGAACCGGAGATACAGTGGGGAAAATGAGTACTGAATGCGTCAACATTTTTTTTCAGTAAATATATTTCCTATGAGGCTATTCATAATATTAAGTGTAATTTCCTTTAATAAAAATTGGGTAGTCTACCACCAAAGGTGCCACGTACTAAGTTGTTTAACACATCTAGATGTGAAGAAGGTGAACTTCTGATCTATTGTCTCATATTCATCTTTTGATCTCAAATCCAGATGTATTCAATGTATAGCAAAAACAAAATAATTGGCCTTGTTGTTCCAATACTTTCTGTGGGGATGGCATATTGATCAAATAATACAATTGTAAACCACAGAAGCGAGTTTTGAAAATCAGTGAAATATAAAAAATAAAAAATGTCTAGTTGTGGGGCATGTTCCTTATTTTACTCAATTAAGGTGGCAACCGTAATCATGTGGCATGCTGGTGTGTTTACCTGTGTGGGCAAGAGCTGTTTGAGAGTAGAGGTGGGCTCTTAAAGCATTAACGCAAGCCTCTCTAACTAGTGCAGACAAGTCTGCCCCACTATACACACACACACACACACACACACACACACACACACACACACACACACACACACAGAGAGAGAGAGAGGGAGACAGACAGTATAATGCAAATAAAATAACACCATAATACCAATGTATTGCATCAGCAAATGCCAGCAAATCAATCTCAGCAAATCAACCTCAATAAAACAATTAGTTATAATCTTTAACTTTAAAATAGAATAACTGCAATAAAAACACCTAACATGCAAATAAAGTTCCCTGTTATGCAGGAGCATGAAACATTTTACATTCAGAACATGTAGTACAATAGTATTTGAAGTAAAAAAGAGAATGGATAAGGTAATTTATTATATACTTTTTTCTATCACAGATTTAGCCTTATTCTTTTGCTATACTCACGTGAAACAGTCACACCGTTTGTCATGGGCAATTTCCTCTAAGTTCACATCTAACTCCAGACAAGGCTTAGTTCCTCCCTGTGGCAATTTCACAGATTATTTACAATTTACTTGAAATGCAGTTCATGTTACTGTTCTGTACAAGAGGATTATTGCAGCAGTCATGTTAAACAAATAAATTCACCTTAGTAATAGTGAGCAATATGGCATGTCTGTCTTCTGGCGGAGGCAAACCAACGTACAATGTTTTGTCCAAACGGCCAGGTCGAAGGACTGCTGGATCAATGATGTCTGAACCAGAACAAACAAAGTTATCAGGCTATGTTGGAAAAGACAAAAATGTGCATGAAATGGATTGCTGGCTCTTTTTACCTGGCCGGTTGGTGGCAGCCATGATGAAAACCTGGCGGCGTGTCTCCAACCCGTCCATCTCAGTAAGCAACTGGTTCACTACACGCACAGTGGCTCCAGACTGAACACAAACAAAACACATACAATCACATTCTGCTGTTCACATTAACTGTGGCAATCTTAATCAATTGAAGATGTATTCAATAAACAGTCACAGTGTTACACGGATGATTTCAGAAAAGAAGAATCCACTGTAAAGCCTAGCTATGCAGTTGTGTTATTTAGAAAAGTTTAGAAAATCTTTCTACAAGAACAAATTGTTTCTAAAAATAGAAAATTATTTGTTAAATTATTAGTAGACAGAAGTAATGTGTCTAACGAGCTACTGATCAACTCTGTGTGAAACTCTTCTTTTTTTTTTTTCTTTTTAAATGCCACGAGCTTGCTTCATATTTCGTGCATACCTGGCACAGTGCCTGACTGACCAGGGTGAGGGCTAACCTGCTTGTTCGACTAACACTGTTCCTATTGTTTTTATTACCTTCTGATTCGAAAGAGACTTAAGCCTGTTTGGCGAACATATGAGGGGAAATAAATCTTTACTGCTGCAATGTTTGATAGCTGAATTTGCACATTTGACCAAGGATATTGCTGGGTCAGCACAAGCAAATACTGTGCATTGACATAAATATTTGGAAATTTGCATGTGGCTGCAGGTGTAAGCACTGCAACTTTTCGTTACATACAACATACCAGCTGCTGATACTTACACAGTGCCACTTTCCCCTCTCTCCCATTTTCTCCCCCAATTGGGTCACTTGCCAAATCGCATCCACCTGCTAGCTCTTACCTATCACACGACAGCTACCAACTGGGAAGAGTGAATGCTAACACATGTTTCCCTGAGCCATGTGAAGCTAGCCATCCACATCTTTTCTGCTCATGCTGCATCGCAGGGCAGTGTAACACACTTGGAGGAAAGAATCAGCTGCTCTCTTTCACAGAAATAAGCTCAAAGATGCCAACTATTGGCTAGTGTTGTGATTGACAGGAAACAGCATATGCCATCCCTCTCACCCAGAGAGCACGGCCAATTTTGGTCCTTTGGCTCCAGCCACAAATGGCTGACATTAGCACATACAGATGTAGCTGTGTTGAACAACTTAGAACATGGCACCTTTGGAACATGGCAGACCACCCAATTTTTAGGTGAGCAAAAGTATAGGAACAGATAGTCAAAGTAAATTACACTTAATATTTGGTTGCATATCCCTTGTTTGCAATAACTGCATCAAGCCACAGACCAACTGACATCACCAAACTGTTGCATTCTTTTTTTTGTGGTGCCTTTCCAGGCTTGTACCACAGCTTCTTTCAGTTGTTGTTGGTACTCCTTCAGTCTCCTCTTCAGAAGGTGAAATGCTGCTCAATTGGGCTGTCTGGTGTTTGGTAATTGACTTAGTCAGTCTAAAACTTTCCAGTTTTTTCACCTGATGTTTGTGTTGGCAGTATGTTTTGGGTCATTGTCTTGCTGCATTATGAAGTTCCTCCCAATTAGATTGGATGCATTTCTCTGTAAATTGGCAGACAGAATGTTTCTGTAAACTTCTGAAATCATTCTGCTTCTACCATCATGAGTTACATTACCAATAAAGATTAGTGAGCCTGTTCCAGAAGCAGCCATGCAAGCCCAAGCCATAGCCATGAAACTACCTCCACTGTGCTTGACCGGTAAGCTTGTATCATGTTTTGGATCATGAGCAGATCCTTTCTTTCTCCACACGTTTACATCACTTTGGTAGAGGGTAATCTTGGTTCCAGAACTTTTGTGGCTCATCTCTGTATTTCTTTAATAAATTCCAATCTGGCTTTCTGATTCTTACTGCTGAGTGGTATACATCTTGTGGTATGGCCTCTATACTTCTGCTCTCAAAATCTTCTTCGAACAGTAGATTGTGATCCCTTCACAGCGGTCATCAACCCCTGTTGTTTTCCTTGGACAACCTGTTCCATGTCTTGATGTTAGTACACCAGTGGTGTCTTTCTTTTTCAGGAAATTCCAAATTGTTTTATTGGTTATGCCTAATGCTTGTGCAATGGCTCTGAACGATGTTCCCTCTGTTCTCAGCTTCAAAATGGCTTGTTGTTCTTTCATCGACAGCTCTCTGGTCTTCATGTTGGTTTATCCTTTTTAACAACAAATGCAGTCTTCACAGGTAAAACCCAGCATTCACACCAATAGTAGACATTCAGAGATATTAATTGTTTTAACAATCAATCTAACAGGGCGCACCTAGGCAACAAGAAACACGTCATTCACGTGTTCCAATATTTTTGCTTGAAATATGTGTGGGTTCCAAAAAAAGATGCCATGTTCTATGTTGTTTAACACATCTAGCTGTAAACATCAAGAAATGCAAAAGCATATTTAAAAATACTCAGATCTTCAGAGATTAATAATACTGCTTATTATAAATAATTTATTTGTATAACACCTTTCTCATACACGAAATAACATTTACAGTGGGGGAAATAAGTATTGAACGCATCAACGTTTTTTTCAGTAAATATATTTCCAATGAGGCTATTCATATGAAATTTTCACCAGATTTTGGTATTAACTCAAGAACTTGACACATATAAAGAAATCCAAATATTAAAGTCCAAAAATGAAGTTATGTGTAATAAAGTGGAATGACGCAGGAAAAAAGTATTGAACACACTAACTGAAATTTATATAATACTTAGTGGAGAAGCCTTTGTTTGTAATGACAACTTCAAGACGCTTCCTGTATGAAGAAAATTAATGGGCCGCAGTATTCAGGTGTGATTTCGGTCCATTCTTCTAAACACATTGTCTTTAAATCTTATTCAAATGTATTCAAGTCAGGTGATTGACTGGGCCATTCTAATGCCTTGATTTTTTTCCTCTGAAACCAATTGAGAGTTTCCTTTGCTGTATGCTTTGGATTGTTGTCCTGTTGGATGGTCCACCCATGTCTCATCTTCATCATCCTTGTGGATGGCAGCAGATTCTTCTCAAGAATCTCCCAGTAAAGGGTTCCATTCATCGTTCCTTCAATTATATGAAGTCTGCCAGTACCATGCAATGAAAAACAGCCCCACACCATGATGCTTCCACCTCCAAACTTCACTGTTGATATAGTGTTTTAAGGGTGATGTGCAGTGCCATTTCTTGTCCAAACATGATGTGTAGTATGACACTCAAAAAGTTAAATTTTGCTCTCGTCTGACCAGGCTGCACTCTCCCAGTATTTCATAGGCTTGTCCAAATGAGTTGTAGCAAACTTTAAATTAGCTTCGATGTGCCTTTTCTTTAGTAATGGAGTCTTGCGGGTTGAGCATGGGCAGTGGAGTGCATTGCTTATTGTTTTCTCTGTGACGATGGTACCTGCTGCCTCCAAGTGTTTCTAGAGCTCTTTTTGAGTGGTTCTTGGCTCTTGTGCTACTCTTCTGAATCCCTGGTCAGAAACTTGTGAGGAGCTCCTGTGCTTGGCTGATTGACGGATGGAGTGATGTTACTTCCACTTGCGGATAATGTCCCCAATGGTGCTTACTGGAGGATTCAGGAGTTTTGAAATATGTCTGTATCCGATTCCATCAATATGTTTTGCAACAATAAGGTTACGACGGTCTTGGGAGAGCTCTTTGGTTTTACCCATCATGAGATGTTTCTTGTGTGACACCTTGGTAACGAAAAGCCTTTTATAAACCATCAATTTACTAACCCAGCTGATATTAATTTGCATTGATGAGATATAATTACTTTGTAACTTATGGATTTCAGTTGGTTCCTTGCCTTACCTTGCCGTGGAGAACTGATTTTTCTTAGCGTGTTCAATACTTTTTTCCTGTGTCATTCCACTTTACTACACGTAACTTTATTTACGGACTTGAATGTTGTGAATTCTTTATATTTGCGGATTTCTTGAGTTAATACCGATGTTTGGTGAAAATTCATGTGGAAATATAGTTAGTGAAAAAAATGTTCACGTGTTCAATACTTATTTCCCCAGCTGTATACTAAATAGTGAGAAAACAGATGTTTGTTAATTACCTCATGGCCAGAACGTCGAGGGCAAAGGGCATCAATCTCATCGAAAAAGATCACACACGGGGCCGAGTTTCGTCCTCTCTGGAACACCTGGCGAACTGCACGCTCACTTTCACCAACATACTGCAGAATAACATTTTATATAATAAAAATCAGTAAACGGTAACAGACTGTGTAAATAGATGCGCAGCACCTTAAAACAAGAAAATAGATTAGACCTGAGCTGAAACTTAGAAACCTTTCATAAAGGCACTAGAGCCAGAAAATAATAAGCAATAGAGATTGGTAAGCTTGTGCACTGCGACCTGCCATTACAGCACAACTCTATCACGAAAGATCTCTTGCATGGCAGTAACCAAATCTTCCATAAGTTCCATACAGTGAATAATAGATCAGGTAAAAAGGACTGACTATGGCAGTCACTCTGATGTTTATCAGCGGTCACATGCAAATTTACTTTGGGATTTAAATATGCTTTTTGCCTATTATCTTCAGTCCTATCAGTGTACAACAGACAGCAGATGCAGAATCAAAAGCAGCGTGCAGTGTAAAAAAAAGTAAATTAAAAACAAACACAGGATAAAAAGAGGTCACTTTAACCCAACTCTATAGAATAATACATTGTATTTTATATATATATATATATATATATATATATATATATATATATATATATATATATATATATATATATATATAATTTTTTTTAGAACACAGAAATTACTAAAATGACCTATAACATCACGAATATCCTATTATGTCTAATATATACAAATATAGCTAGCTATCTTGTCTAGCTATTTGTCAGTTACAGAGATCAGTGTCAGAGTCTTTAGGAAAGGCACACAGCAACACCTGACACAACATACATGAAAACCACCTGAGAGACTGCGAATGACATGTCCCTACTCCTACCAAACCCATCCACCCCCCACCTACCACACAATCTATGCTATTACTACTGTCATCCTTATTGTTAATACTCTTAGTTTTTATTTAAGATTTTTATTTTGACTATTGCTGCTGCTATTGTTATTATTGTTATTATTATTATTCAACACTAACTCAGCTTAAAGATAAAGCTCCATAAATCAGTTATATACAGCAGTATCAAAAACATTTTACATGAAAATAAGTGCCTTTTTCCCAAACCAATAAACAGAATTCTGAGAGGATGATGAATCATTTAAAATGCATGCTTCTGACTTTAAACTGTAATGAGTGTCACATGAGCACACTGTGGAACTCACCATATTCAGTAGCTCGGGGCCCTTGACGGATATAAAGTTTAAACCAGACTCATTGGCAACAGCCTGTAATAATAAACAGAAAAGGATAGTTTTTAAGCTTTAAGAAGTTGTATCTAATAACCACACAAATCTCTGCCGTTATGCTAGCTGGACACAAACACATTTACTTTTGTTCATCCTTCAGAGACTTGAACTAAATCAATGTTTTTTTATTTCTAGTTGATGAAGTTGTAATACGGATATTGACTTTAAAATCAATCATTAAAGAGCACTTATTATGGTTTTTAAACGTGCCTAATTTTGTTTTAAAGGTCTCATACAATAAGTTTACATGCATCCAAGGTCAAAACACACTTTAATTTTCTAATAATTTACATTGCAGCATTAGCCCCCTCACACCCCAGTGTCAGAAAGGACTCGTTCAAGGATCCGTTCATTCTAAACTCCTCCTTTCAGAGAGCCTACTCTGCTCTGATTGGTCAGATGTACCAGTCTGTTGTGATTGGTCTACTGCTTACAGTGTGTGTTGGAAAGGAAACACCCACTACCATATCAGAGTTTACCATATCCGTAATAACGTCGGTTTTACCATACCAACTTGAGCCTGAGTCCGATAAAGATCAACCTGAACCACCATCGCAAGCAGGACGAGAACAGGACGTTTCTCAGTGGTAAATTTATATGTAGTTTGGCAATAACGTGAGTTAGCCGGTTATCAGAGGCTAACAGCTAACAGGCTAACATCTGTGCACTAGCTGTACATGTATACAACACAAAACCACACATTTGGATCATTCGGTAGAAAATATATACATAAATAATTAATCATACTTACAGGTTGATAACTACATTTGAGAAGCAATGTAATGACAGGAACACAAAGGTCAGAATTTAACTGCTGTGGTATGATTTTACAATTAACTCTAAGCACTGATGCTTTACATCCTCATTCTTTGGAAGTCCATGCAAAGTGGTTTTGCTTTTGCAGTGCAGAAAACAACGTCTTTTAGACATGAACCTAACTCTTTCAGGACGCAACTACAACTGTTGTGTTTGAGGGCGGGTCAAAGTACATGTTGTTCGCGAGCAGCCAATGAAAACCACAGGCAGGTTTTTTGTTACCAAATTACATAGGTTAGTGCAGGGAGTAAGTCTGGAATTACTAACGACTCATTTCAGCTGTTCAGAATCGGTTCTTTCTTTTGGGAGTCAATAACTCAGTTTGTCGTGCACTTTTGATTTTAGAAACTTTGCACACTTTTTACTTTCACAAACAGCTCTATAACACACTACATAAAAGGTAATATCTGAAAAAGCATAATGGGTGCACTTTAAAAATACATGACAACTAAGAGATACAGAAAGAGATCAAGTCTAAAGATAAAACATCAGTATACTTTTGCAAGAAGGGTCTTTCCACAGCCTGGAGGTCCAGCAAGCAGCACTCCTGCAGGGGCACTCAAACCCAGAGCTTTGAACTCCTCTGGACTACGTACAGGAGCCTACACACACACACATATTAAAGAATTACAATTCAACCTTGATAAGAAAGTCTCAATGTTGCATACAGTTAAAAGGATACAGCACATTGCAGTCTTAAAAACCACTTACAGGTTAACAAATCTTCACATATGCTAATTATGACCTTATTTACCCCTTATTCCCAGTGCCTGACCTACACAATGGCCACATTCACACACTAGCAATGTGACTAGTTGGTAGCTTGCCAGCATGTCACAAACCGGAAATTTTCTGGCAGAAACAAAGCCAAAGGCACAATCCTAATATACCTTCAGCGACTGTGTCACAGCGATGTGACTATATCAAATGCATGTGCTCATATAATTAAAGTCAGATACTGTGTAGTGAAGGTCTGCAACAGCAACAATTAAGCCAAATAGAAAAATTTGTGGGTAATACAGGTCAAGCCTGAGTATTTTTCAGTGAAAAGAGAAAATAGATGTATAATAAACAGAGTTAGTATAGATGCTTCATAATGAAATTCCAGGACTTTTCAAGCACTATTTGTTTTTGTTTTCTGTTTGTTTAACCTTTTGATCTTTTGTTAAAAAAAATTCACAAAAATACTCTGCTCTCATGGATATCAAATAATTGCCAACTAATAATTGGAACAGATAGTCTTAAAGTAAATTACACAACATTTGGTTGCATATCCCCTGTTTGCAATAACCGGCCCATAGGCAATGCACCATGCACTACCGGCAACAGGATTAGTTCATCTCTCGAGTGTTCAGGTTCGAGTCGTACGTTCATTACGTCACAGCCCCACTGCATTCAGCCTATGGGGCGGTCGGATCAGGAGGTGAGGTGAACTAACAGACTGCATAGCCTGAAGACCCAGCTAAGCTATTAATTAACCATTTCTGTTTCTCATAATTCGGCCTTGGCTGCATTAGCCTACAGTTTATTTTTTATTCCAAATGTGATCAACGTTTGCGTAAGTAATAGACGTGTTGGGGAATTTAACATGTACCATTTTAATTATATTCTGCTGAAATGAACGAAATGACTTGAATAAAGATTCGATCTTTTTGCTGAAGGAGATTCAAAGATCTGAGTCACTAAAATGATCCGAACTTTCCATCACGACAGAGTAGCCACAGAGAGAGGTGTGTCTCTGGGGGAAAGCAGGACCTCATGCTCGCGGGGCAGTACTGCCCACTCTCTTCTATGGAAAGTACCTAAGGTTTGCCCAAAAAGTCTCTAGGTATTTTTTTTTTAAAGGGAAAAAAAAAAAAAAAAAGTCACTAAAGGGCCCAGAAAAGTTGTCCGGAGAGGTCTCTGTAAAATGAGGGTGGGAATAGTGGGAGGAGGAGAGGGAAAGGGAGGGGCTGCAGCAGGGAGTCATAATTTAAGTGAAAGGATTGTATTTGTGTTCTATCAAAAGTAAACTATGAAGTTATTTAGCTATTTTGTATTTATTTACTTTCTATAATTCAATCACATTTTAAGCACCACTAGATAAAGGTTTTCCAGTACTTAAATTCCAAAAAGCCAAATTCATGCACTTCAAGCACCTTGTATGAACGCTGAATAAAACACCTGGCTGAATATTGTATGTTCTTCTCAGGACTCCTATTCTCAGTATCCTTATCCTGAATATTCTGTACATACTGTAAATATCTGGCATCACTGGGACAAGGAACAGGGTGGATTCCCTTTTGAATCTTGGCTGTCGCAAAGTTTCTTCCTTATTTTATCTCAGGGAGGGTTATTTTTCCCCATGAGACTGTTGCCTCGGTCAATTGCTCATTACAGATGTAGATCTAAATCCAGATATCAGTACAGATGTTTTGTGACAATGAGCTATAAGAATTAATCTGCACTGAATTAAAACATACACCTGGTGAAATTCAGTTCATAGACAACTCTTTACATAATCCGGCCTTTTGCACTCACTTTTAAGAACAAATTCTAAAGTTCATAACAGTTAGATTAAAAAAAAACCCATTATCAAATTTGTGTTTTTTATATATTGACTGTTATAATCTAATGTATTTTTTAACATTTCAAACTATGTGCTAACCCTACCAAGATGGCCATAGTGAGTTCCTCGCGAATGTCTTGCAGTGCACCGATATCATCCCAGGTGACATCAGGCACTGTGGCGAAGCCTTCACGCTTGGCAGATGGTTGGACTCGTGCCAGTGACTCCCTGAAGTCATCCATGACGATGCAGAGATCAGCAAGCTGTTCCTTGCTCAGAGACTTGCTGTTCCTCAGCAGAGAAAGCAGCTGTTGTAGCTCCCCCTGCTGGTGGAGAAGAAAAAAATCAACACCTACAAAAGCAGTGTTACGCGTCACCCCCAAACGTGTAGCAGACTTTACTACTGAGTTTAAGCTTATAAATATATAATAACAAAGATGTTTAGGGCATTGTTTAAAGTATATTTATTTTATTAAAGGAAAAAAAAAACATAAAATGTCTTAGTAAAACAATGTGTTTCAGCAAGTGAATTGTTTTGAGATCTGGTGACTGTGAAGGCTATAGCAGATAATTTTCATACTCATCACAGCATAGATGTTTCATCACAGGATAAACGTGAAGAGCTTTGTATTTATTTGCTGTGACTCTTTCCACTAAGCAGACATGTAGACCCAAACCATGCCACAGAAAAAATGCCTTTAGCAACATTATAGAGGCACTAGTTTTTCCTTTCACCCATCTCTGTGTGCATGCATGTGTGTTTGAGTGCATTAATTCTTTAATTAATACTTAGTACACATTCAGCATCATGTGCAATTCCCACTTCAAACTGCTATGAACTTCTAAACTTTTGACCCATTTTAATAATCAGTACTGAAGCTGACTAGACTCCTCCCTGTTAATCTGATGAGTGTGTCTTGGAACAAGGCAAAAAAAAAAAGGCGTATACAGTACAAAACTCACTTATATTTTTCACAATCCATACCCTGTTAAATTTGAGAAGCAAAAGAACCAAACACAGATAAGAACAAAAACTCGAAGACAAGAATGTGTGATGTGGGACAATTAATCATTTGAATTTTCGCTTCAGAAAATTTACAGAAAATAGAAAATCCCAATTTGACTTGTCACTTGTCAACAGAATCATTTGCTAATGTCCATAAGGACATGGACTGAAGCATGCACCTGGACCTCTTAACAAAGTCAGCTGTGTCAGTAGGCAGTTCTTCTAGACATGCACAATACCACCAGTTTTCTTAGATATGTTTCCTTTTTAATAAAGTTAATGTGTCCAATTAGTTGCAGCAGCAGGTGAAGCTCATTAAAACCAAGATGGTTCATGCAGATAAAAAAAAAACAAATGGTGGAGAATATTTCCAGTCCAGTTATCCATTAAATGACGCACTTATATAGCGCTTTTATCCAAAGCGCCTTACACTGTGTCTCATTCACCCATTCACACACACACACTCACTCACCAATGGTAGCAGAGCTGCCATTAATTCATTAATTTCAGTTCCTTCCTGAATTTGCTAGCATTTAGCTTATTGAATATTAATACAGATTACAACATTCAATTCCTTTTTGATATAAGGTATATTTGTATATTATATCTGTATAAGCACAATTACCGGTGCACTTAAATCATCAGAAGCCTGTCCACTCTCTTCTACCACATCACTAGATATGCTCATATCTTGGGACTTTGCACTGTCATCATTCTGGACATCAGTGTTCTGACACATGTGGCCAGCCTCAAGCTGCTGCAGCAGGACCCGGTTAACAGCAGTCATGGCTGCCTCACGGCACAGTGCCATCAGATCCGCACCAACATACCCAGGTGTGAGACGTGCCAGCTGTGCAAAGTCAAAATCTGCTGGCAACTTAAGCTTCCGACAAAGAGTATTAAGAATTCTGTTGCAGAGGAGAAAGCAAAAAGAAATCTTGTGAAGCTTCTATATAAAATAAAGGCCATTGTATTACATGAGATGAAACATATGGGGAAGTTGCAGTTCAGGTCTGATGGATACATACTTCAGACGTGCTCCTTCATCTGGAATGCCCAGACAGATTTCTCTGTCAAAACGTCCTGCTCTTCTCAACGCAGGATCTAAAGAATCAGGCCGGTTGGTGGCTCCAATAACCAAGACCTGTGCTGGTATACGTAAGGAATTCAAGTCTAAAGCGGGAAAACAGTCAGAGAATGTGAGAATATGACCAGGCAAACACATACAGTTAAAAGCAAAAGTTTGCATAACCTTAAAAATAAAAATAAATAAAGTGATAAGAATAAAAATGAATGTTTTTTTAAACAATGGGAGCAAACTTTTGCACTCAACCAGAAATGGCACTGATCCAATATCCTGTATTGGTCCAATATCAGCAGAAAATACTAGATAGGAGCTGCTGTTATAAAAAATTAAAATCAACACCTCCTGAACAATCAGATTTGAGAATTCTATAGATGCAGAAGCCGAAAGTAAAAACAAAACTACAATAACATCTATTAAAACACTGCATGATAACTGCATGATAAATCAACAAAGTTAAAATTGGATTTAAGCTGCTTATTTCACCAATTTTCATACATTGAACAATTAATCTGGGATTTTACTTTAATCATGAGCTTATCACAAAACACTAACCATCCATGCAGGTGAGTAACTGAGCAACAATCCGTCTCTCCATGTCCTTGGAGGCCACCTCCCTCTTTGGAGTGATGGCATCAATCTCATCAATGAATAGAATGCAGGGAGCACCGCTCTGTACGGGAGGAAGATAAATATGTAAATATATATTTGAGGAAAATGAAAAGTGGAAATAAAGACTGAATAACAGACACAGGCTAATGAACATACTACATGGCATACTGCAATATATATGATGGGCACTTTAGTGCACATTGTATGGCCAAAGGTTTGTGGACACCTGACAATCACACCCACATTTGATTTTTGAAAATCCCATTCCAGATTTAGTTCCCCTTTGCTGTTATAATAACCTTCTCTCTTCTGGGAAGGCTTTCAACTAGATTTTGAAGTGTGGCTTTGAGGATTTGCTCATTCACCCACAAGAGCATTAGTGAGGTCAAACACTGATGCTGGGTGAGGAGGCCTGGGGGTCTGTATTTCAGTTCATCCCAGAGGTGTTCAGTGGAGTTGAATGCAGGGTTCTGTACTGGCCACTAAAGTTCTTCCACCTTGGCAAACCATGTCTTCATGGACCTCACTTTGTGCACAGGAGCATTGTTATACTGGAACAGGTTTGGCCTCGTAGTTCCAGTGAAGGAAAATTGTAATACTACAGCTTACAAAGACATTCCAGACAATTTTGTGCTTCTAACTTTGTGGCAACAGTTCGGGAATAACCACATATGGGTGTGATGGTCAGGTGTCCACAAACGTTTTGCCATATAGTGTATATTTAGAGGAACATTAGGAACTGTAAAGTGTAAATAGATGTTGAATAACACTCACTTGCTATACTTATAAACAGCTATACAATATACTGCAATATTTATGAAGGGCATTTTAGCATATTGTGACTACTCCTGTATCCCATTTTATAGCTAGGGAGCATTTCTGGGAAGCATTTATGACCTCATGAGGAAAAAAAATAGTCTGGTTAAGAAGGTAACATTAGGAAAACTATCTTGCAAAGAAGCATCATATGTACCATTATTGGTCATTAATTTTGAACACAAGATCTCTCAAAACATGAACATTTACTCAGATATTATTGGTCTGTCTCTGTAGATTTTAGTTGTCATGATCTCTGGCTAGAAATAACGTTACTGTAATTAAGTGTTACTAACTAAGGGAACTAAGAGACCAGGCTAATGACTTGGCTCTAGTTAAGTGTACTTAGTGTGTACAAGCTCGATATGAAATACCCGTTTAGGACAACAAAGTTGATCGACCAAGTCTAAATAGGGGTAGTCTAAACCTCTGGTTATTGTAATCTTACGGCGCGAGACTTGACACAGAATCCGAATGAATGAGCACAATATAAAGTATAGAATAAATTAGAATTCATCGAGTATAGAAGATTGAAAGTATAAAAATATGAATAACTAAGTAATGAATACAACATCGAGTTGGAGTCAGATTTAATTTAAGAGAGAGTCAAGCAGAATTGGAATGACAAATTTAAATATATTCACATCGCTTCAAAAAGACAGGAACACGTGGGAATCCTTCTACCACGTCATTGGATACCGTCGTTGGGTCAGTGAGTGGACCATTACAGTAGCGTTTTGTCAACAATGTTTAAACAGAGAGCAGCAAGGTGCACTTGGGTTTCCACAGCCCTTCTGTGCATTTGAGTTTCCTCTGGGTTCTCTGGTTTTCCGCTGGATCAGCTACACTAAATTTTCCTAGGTGTGAATGTGCATGGTGCCCTGCAATGGATCAGTATCCCACCCAGGGTGTATTGCTTCCTCATGCAGCGCTTTTCTGAAATAGGCTCCGGGTCCACCGAAATACTGACCAGGTCAAACGGGTTGCTTGATAGAATGAATGTTGGAAAACATGGAATAAATGCAATGCTGCCTTCAAATTTGGTCACAATAGGGTAGTTTAGAAAGTGCTTACAGTGGATATAAAAGGTCTATACACCACTGTTAAAATGGCAGATTTTTGTGATGTACAAAAATGAAACCAAAATAAATCATGTCAGAACTTTATTGTGAAATTTTAACCTATTAATTAACATGAAAAACAATAAGACATACTCATTGTTGCATAATTGTGCACACCCCTAAACTAATGCTTAGTTGAAGCATCTTTAGATTTGATTGTAGCCTTCAGTTTGGCAAATCTTCACTTAGCAATATTTTGCTATTCTTCCTTACAAAAGCATTCCCACAGTCAAATTAGCTGGGAATCTCTTGTGCACAGCCCTCTTCAGGTCACCCCACAGATTTTTGATTGGATTAGGGTCTGGACTCTGGCTGGGCCATTCCAAAACCTTGAACTTGTTTTGGTGAAGCCATTCCTTTGTTTATCTGGAGATTTGCTTTGGGTCGTTGTCATGCTGAAAGGTAAAATTCCGCTTCATCTGAAGTGTTTTCGCAGAAGCTTTAAGGTTTTGTGCCAAAATTAACTGGTATTTGGAGCTATTTATTATTTTCTCCACACTGATTAAAGCCCCAGTTCCAGCTGAAGAAAAACAGCCCTAAAAGTGTGACACTTCCACCACCATGCTTTCCCGTGGGGATGGTGTTCTTTTGGAGATGTGCTGTGTTTTTTATTGTGTCAAACATATCTTTTGGTATTACAGACAAAAAGTTCAGCTTTGTTCTCATCAGACCATAACACATTGTTCCACGTGGCTTTGGGAGATTGGATGTATTTTTTATTTATTTTTTGGTCCAAAAAGGCTTCCATCTTGCCACCCTACCCCATAGCCCAGAGATATGAAGAATTCAGGAGATTGTTGTCACATGTAGGGAGCAACCAGTACTTGCCAGATATTGCTGCAATTCTGTTAATGTTGCTGTAGGCCTCTTGGCAGCCTCCAGGATGAGTTTTCTCCTGATCATCAATTTTAGAGGAATGTCCTATTCTTAGTGTCACAGTCATGCCATATTTGTTGATTATATTTGTCGTGCCATATTTGTTGATTATATTTGTCGTGCCATATTTGATGACATTAAAGTGTTTCATGGTATATACAGTGGCAAGAAAAAGTATGTGAACCTTTTGGAATTTCATGGTTTTCTGAATAAATTTGTCATAAAATGTGATCTGACCCTCATCTAAGTCAAGGGTATTGACAAATATAATGTGTCTAAAATAATAACACAAAAAAATTCTGATCTTTCATGTCTTTATTGAGAACAACCAAAAAAACCAAATAGTGTTTGTGGAATAAGTATGTGAACCCTTGAGTTAATGACCTCAAAAAAGCTAATTGGAGTCAGGTTTTAGCACACCTGGAGTCTAGTTGAGAAAATGAGTTTGGAGGTGTGGACTACAGCTACTTTGACTGATAAAAACCCCTCAAACTTTTGCACAGGAACCACACGCTTATGTGAGCCATGCCTCGCCAAAAAGAGCTTTCAGAGGATCTACGATCAAGAATTGTTGATGAACATAAAGTTGGCAAGGGTTACAAAGTGATTTCAATGACTTTAGAAATTCACCAGTCTACAGTTAGGCAAACATTCTACAAATGGGGACACTTTGGGACTGTTGCTACTCTACCAAGAAGTGGGCACCCAGTCAAAATGACACCAACAGCACAACGAAGACTCATCAATGAGGTAAAGAAACAACACCAAATGACCGCCAAAAATTGGAAAGCACCATTGGAACTGGCTAACATCTCTGTTCATGAGTCTACAATACGTAAAACATTGAACAAGCAGGGTATCTACGGCAGGACACTAGGAAGGAATCCACTGCTTACTAAAAAGAACATTGCTGCATGCCTGAAGTTTGCAAAAGAGCACACTGACACTCCACAGCGGTATTGGCAAAATGTTTTGTGCCCTGATGAAATTAAGATTGAACTATTTGGAAAACCACACAGCACTACATCTGGCGTAGAAAGGGCATGGCATATCATCATGAAAACATCATCCCAACCATAAAGTATGGTGGAGGAAACATCATTATTTGGGCCTGCTTTGCTGCATCAGGGCCTGGCCAGCTTGCAATCATTGAGGGGAATATGAATTCCCAAGTGTATCAGACAATTCTTCAGGATAATGTGAGAATGTTTGTACGTCAGCTGAAACTGTGTAGAAGTTGGGTGATGCGACAGGACAAAGACCCAAAACACTGGAGCAAGTCCACAACAGAATGGCTTCAGAAAAACAAAATCGGTCTTTTGGAGTGGCCAAGTCAGAGCCCAGACATCAACCCAATAGAGATGCTATGGAATGACTTGAAGAAAGCCAGACACATGAGACGTTGAAAGAATATGACAGAGCTAAAGCGGTTCTGCCAGGAAGAATGGGCTAAAATTCCTCCTGAACGATGTGCAGGTCTGATCCACAGCTACAGGAAGCACCTGGTTGAGGTTATTGTTTACAGGGGGGTTGGGTGGTCAAGCAGTTATTAATTCTAAGGGTTCACTTACTTTTTCCACTGCCTTTTTGAATGTTGAATGAGTGTGTTCAATAAAGACATGAGGGATCAGAATTTATTTTGTGTTATTATTTTAGGCACATTATATGTCAATACCCTTGACTTAGATGAAGATCAGATCACATTTTATGACAAATTTATGGAGAAAACCATGAAATTCCAAAAGTTTCACATACTTTTCTTGCCCCTGTATAAACGTCTACTGATTGATATTTTTCAACAGATCCCGTACCTGCTTTGTAAGCTTTGTGGCCCATGGATTTTCCAGTTGTATGTTAGAAAGATGATGTCAGGAAAATCCAGTTGTACTTTATTTGGCGGTAATCAGTCACTTTAATTGATGGCAGGTATATACTAATTAGTTTTTAACAGGAGTTTGAATAAGATTGGTTGATTCTGAAACATGGTGTGCTCACTTATGCAAGCTGGGTATTGGACGTTTTTTGTTTTTCTTACAATTTCACAATAAAGGTGAAAACGGTTCTGACATGATTTAACTTAGTACATTTTTTTACATCACATAAACATGTCATTTTAAAGGGGTATGTTTTTAAATCCACTATGTTACCTTCTAACTCGAAATTAGAAACACTGCTTACCCACGCAGGTCCCTCTCAACTATAATATAGAAATGGTGACGATAAGTGTTAAAGATAAACATATTGTTTTTGTTGAATATCGTGATATACTTTAGAATTGATTTTCAGCACATGTCCGCTCCACATTTAATCAGTCATTAAGTGTTTACTCTTTAAAATGTGCTTAATAGTGCACTTACCACAGCTTGCTCAAACAGCTCACGTAGTTTCTGCTCCGAGTCCCCTGAAATGCCTGACACCAGCTCTGGAGCAGAGACCTTCAACATGGGCAACTCCATTTCCTACAATTACACAGAAAGCTCTCTGATCACCAAGCACCATTGCCAAACCTCTCCACAAGCTCACATACAGTGCATCCGGAAAGTACCTATTGTCCTGTTTTAGTAGTACTGTACTGTTCTATGTTGTTAGCACCGTCTGCACGTGCACTTTATGCAGAATGTTTGTGGATCTTACTAGTTCTGTGTCTCATATGGTTAGTGTGTTGTTTTATGTAGCACCATGGTTATAGAGCATGGGTCTCAGACTCGCGGCCCGGGGGCCAATTGCTACGATATTTTGTAGCCCCCTACTTGAAATCAAAGCTTAGTGTTAGTGCGGCCCGTGCGTTTTTTCTCACATGCACCTGCGTGATTCGTTGCCCTGGGCGTTTTATATTTTTTAACACTTGTGGGCTACCATAGCTCAGGCTCGTGACAACAACATGAATTATCAACGTTGGTCACTTGAAACGTGTTTTGGGAGTGTCACCCAGTGTAAATACGTTTTTTTTTGTCACCCAGTCATGTCTTTTTCAAAACCTGCCGTGAAGAGAAAGGTTGGCGATGAGCACAGACAATTTCAGGAGAAGTGGGAAACGGAATATTTTTTTGTAGACCACAGGGGCATTCCGACGTGTCTAATATGCACAGATAAAGTTGCGGTGCACAAGGAGTATAACATCAGACGTCATTACTCAACTAGGCATGCTGAGGAGCATGCAAAATACCAGGGAGATGAGTGAGAGGACCGGGACGCCAAACTTAAAACATGTCTACTGAGGCAACAAGATTTTTTCAAGAAAGCAAGCAAAGAGAGTGATGCAGCAGTCGAAGCTAGCTACGTGGTGAGTGAGATGATTGCTAAGGCAGGAATGCCATTCAAAGACAGCGAGTTCATCAAACAGTGTATGTTACAGGCTGCAAGTATAGTCTGTCCGGAAAAGAAAGGTCAGTTTAACAACATCAGCCTTTCAGCCAACACAGTGGCAGAGCGCATTTCTGACCTGTCGGGTAACATTTACGATCAACTGCATGAGAAAGCTAGACATTTCCATTCATACTCAGTCGCTCTTGATGAGAGCACAGACGTCACTGACACAGCGCAGCTCGCAACATATGTCCGTGGTGTTGATGACAATTTTGAAGTGATGGAGGATTTGCACACAATGATTCCAATGCATGGCCAGACCACCGGTCAGGAGATATTCCACCAGCTGTTTGATGCCATTGTGGATGCCGGCTTACTATGGAAGAGTTTTGCTGGAATAACAACCGACGGAGCGCCATCAATGACAGGGAGGAGAAATGGACTGGTGGCACTTGTTCAAAGAAAACTGGAAGAGGAGGGTGTGGAAGAGGCCATTGCTTTGCACTGCATTATCCATCAGCAGGCCCTTTGCAGCAAATGCCTGAAGTTTGACAATGTGATGTCTGACGTTGTGAAATGCATCAACCATATCAGATCCAGGGGCTTAAAGCACCGGCAGTTCCGCGCCTTTTTGGAGGAAATAGAGTCAGCATATGCGGATATGCTCTACTTCACCGAGGTACGTTGGCTTCGCAGGGGGGACGTCTTGAAGAGGTTTTTTGAGTTGAGAGCAGAAGTGAAAGCCTTCATGGATAAGGATGGGATGGCTGTTCCTGTACTAAGTGATCCCAAATGGCTAATGGACTTGGCTTTTCTTGTTGACATCACACAGGAGCTGAATGTACTGAACAAGAAGTTACAAGGCCAGGGCCAGCTTGTCAGTGCTGCATATGACAATTTCAGAGCATTCTCCACAAAACTTGTGTTATGGAAAGCCCAGCTTTCTCAGACAAACCTCTGCCATTTCCCAGCATGCAAGGCGCTCATGGATTCAGGCACACCATTCAGTGGTGAGAAGTATGCTGATACCATTGTAAAGCTACAGGAAGAATTTGATCACAGGTTTGCAGACTTCAAGACACACAGAGCCACGTTTCAAATTTTTGCTGACCCCTTCTCCTTCGATGTGGAAGATGCCCCCCCTGTGCTTCAGATGGAGCTAATTGACCTGCAGTGCAGTTCTGAACTCAAAGCCAAGTTCAGGGAGGTGAGTGGAAAAACAGACAAGCTTGGACAATTTATGAGAGAATTGCCCCCCACGTTCCCTGAGCTTTCCAAGATGTTCAAGCGAATCATGTGCCTTATTGGGAGCACCTATCTGTGTGAAAAGCTCTTCTCCACTATGAACTTTAATAAATCAAAGTTCAGGTCCAGACTTACAGATGAGCATCTTCGAGCCATACTGAGGGTCTCAGTTGCTTCCTCCCTCAAGCCAAATGTGGCTCAGCTGTGTAAGAGGAAGCACTGCCAAGTCTCTGGCAGCAAGGAGTAAGAGGAAGTAAGAGAAGCCTGTGTTCTGAAGAACCGTTCATGTTCTGCATGTTCTGAATTGTTATTACTAAAGATTAAGAAGATTGGATCGGTTGTACTGTTTTTGGAATACTTGAAACCCTTTTTTTGTGGAATACTTGATGCGGCCCAGCCTCACCCAGACTCTACCTCCAGCAGCTCGCAGGTAAGTTGAGTTTGAGATCCCTGTTCTAGAGGAACGGTGTTTCGTTTCACTGTGTACTATACCAACTGTATATGGATGAAATGACAACAAAACCACTTGAACTACAGACATTTCCTTGGACTTCATGGCTTGGTTTATGCTCTGACATGCATTAACTGTGGTACCTTATATAGACAGGTGTGTGCTTTTCCAAATCATGTCCAATCAACTGAATTTACCACAGGTGGACTCCAATCAAGTTGTAGAAACATCTCAAGGATGATAAGTGGAAACAGGATGCACCTGAGCTCAATTTTGAGTGTTATGGCAAAGACTGTGAATAGTTATGTACATGTGCTTTTTTGTTTTTTATTTTTAATAAATTTGCAAAGATTTCAAGCAAATTTCTTTCATGTTGTCATTATGGGGTATTGTTTGTAGAATTTTGAGGAAAATAATTAATTTAATCCATTTTGGAATAAGGCTGTAACCTAACAAAATGTGGAAAAAGTGAAGCGCTGTGAATACTTTCCAGATGCACTGTATATAACCATGTATTAAAATTGGTATATAGTAGTCGTTTTTGCATACCAAAGAACTGCCACAAAAAAAGAGAGACAAATTTCACCCAATGATAACACGTAAAGGAAAAACAGTAGAGGATCAATTATCAATTCTTGTGGAACACCATAAACAAAAATTACCATCCACGTTCATAGCACAGCTTATTTACAATTAGTCATACTCACAAAACTCCACAAAAGGCAAAGCTTTCAGAGAACAGAAACAACAAAATGATGACTAAATAGCAAAAGAGTGCCTTCTAAGTGCAGGATGCTAAATCCTCCAGTAATGCAGCTCACTGCAGTGGGTCAGATACCAGACACATTAACACTGTGTTATCTAGCAGCATTTCTTTTGTCCCAATTGAATAGCTAGTCTTCTTTGTCTTAATTTATGGATCATTTGAATTGCTTTGTTTCAGTTAATCTTAAAAAAAATTCATGTGTTCAATTGAAATAAATAAGCATTTTAAACTTGACAGCATAGTCCATACATAAAAACTGCACTCGTGACAATGATATGATCTGAAGCCAAACAATCAAGGTTCACATTTTTGAGTCTGTTTATATGTAAATTTGCACAAACTCAGGTGCTCTCATAGGATACAGATGCTCTCATAGTATAGAGATGCTTTTTTTGTCTATTCTAACTTGATTTTCCATGAATGCCATTCATGAATTTCTGTGTAAATGCCCCTGTGAACAATTTACGAATAAATTAAGTTTAATAAATGAGGCCTGTTAACTTCAATTAACATCAAAACCTGTTTTCCACATAGATATTACATGAGCCGGTCACATGACTCATTTTCAGCAGTTTGTGATTATTAGCAACGTTAACATACATTTAAACCCTTACCAATATCACTCATCCAATTATTATTATTCTGTGTTACACATATGGCAAACACCTAAAGTGAACTCACCCCAGCAACAGCTTGGGCAAGGAGGGTTTTCCCACAACCAGGCGGCCCATGAAGAAGGAAACCTCGTGGAGGCACTACTCCTAGCTGCTGGTACACATCAGGATGACGCATATGGATGAGCAATTTACACAAATCCTAAAGACAGCAAAAACAGAAATGGCTTTACATGCATGACATGGGCCAGTGTGTGTGCTAATACCCAGTACAGTGGAGTTGTCATCTGCCAATCTGCATATAAAAAAAAAAAACTGGAACAATTCATAAAATATGGTTTCTGAATAAAATGCTGCCACATTGATAAATATGATTTTTTATTTATTTATTTATTTATTTTAAATAATTACAAATGCTCATGACAGTGGCTGGCAGGCACTACATTCCATTAGGTCATATAATGTTACATTGATTGACAGGAACACACACACACAAATTTTTTTTAAATATATATATTTGCCTATTTTTTTCAAGAAAAGCTCTTAATTTGTGAAAATGTTGGATGAAAACCTAACTAATATTAGAATGTATACAGTATACTGGTTAAACCATACCGTCAGAGTTTCTTCATTACCACCAACGTCTTCAAACTTCACAGTGGAATGTTGAAGTTCGGGAGGTTTGGGCCGGGCTTAAACATAAACAATGAAATTATTTATTTTCTGATAACTGGCAAAACTATGTATGCACATATTCTAGAATTTTACAAGAGGAATTTGCACCTTTTTTTGACATTATGCTTTCCTCAATGTCTGCGTCTTTACTTTCTCCTTCACTCTGGGGTTTTCTCTTTTCTTTCTTCTTGCTCTTCTTTGGCTTCTTTTCAGGCTCCAGCATTGACAAACCAGTGTCTTTCTATAATTTCATACACATCCAAAGCACATGTATAAGCCATTTAAATATCCAATCAAATTCTAAAAAAAACAAACCTGACACTTCCATGTATTACTGTGTCCTTCTTTAATGACTGCATCTCTTTTGTCACACATTAACTCAGACAGATTTTGCTAAAAGATGACAACTATTAAACATCTGAGCTTCCTTCTCAGCAGTCATAGCTTAGCTTCTTAGCTTTATTCATTTTCTAGCACAACAGCACAAGTATTATCAAGAGTGTATGCTCTGTAAAAATTAAGTTGATCTAATAGAAACTGGATCTATAATTGTGCTCATAAATATACATACCCTGTACAGAATCTGCAAAATGCTAATAATTGAAAAAAGAGGGATAATTCAAATTACATTTAGTTTTTTTTTATTTAGTCCTGCCCTGAATATGCTATTTCACATAACAGATGTTTACATATAGTCCACAAGACACAATTACAACTGAATTTACACAAATTAAATAGTTCAAAAGTTTACATTTGCTTGATTCTTAATAATGTGTGCTGTTACCTGGAGGATCATTGACTGGTTTTATGTTTTGTGATAGTTCTTCATGAGTCCCTTGTTTGTCCTGAGCAGTTAAACTGCCCACTGTTCTTCAGAAAAATCCTCCAGGTCCTGCACATTCTTTACTTTTCCATCATCTCAGTCAATGATCCTCTAGGTAACAGCACACAATATTAAGAATCAAGCAAATGTAAACTTTTGAACTAGTTAATTTGTGTAAATTCAGTTATCATTGTGTCTTGTGGACTATATGTAAACATCTTATGTGAAATAACTTCTTCAGGGTGGGACTAAATAAAAAAAACTAAATGCAATTTGAACTACCCCTCTTGCTTTGTTAAATTATTAAAAGATTCTGCAAGGGGTAGTTAAAGTTATGAGCACAACTGTATGTCTAAACACAGACCTTACGTGTATATACAATACATACACTCACCGTCCACTTTAATAGGAAGACCTATACACTTGCTCATTTATGCAGGTATCCAATCAGCCAATCATGTGGCAGAGGCAAAATGCAAAACTCATGAAGATACAAGTCAAGAGCTTCAATTAATTTTCACATCAAACATCCGAATGAAGAATACAGTGGGGGAAATAAGTATTGAACGTGTCAACATTTTTTTCAGTAAATATATTTCCTATGAGGTTATTCAGATTAAATTTTCACCAGACATCAGTATTAACTCAAGAAATCTGGAAATATAAAGTATTCATAACATTAAAGTCCATAAATGAAGTTATGTGTAATAAAGAGGAATGACACAGGAAAAAAGTATTGAACAAGCTAACTGGAATTTATCTAATACTTAGTGGAGAAGCCTTGTAATGAAAGCTTCAAGACACTTCCTGTATGAAGAAATTAATGGGCCGCAGTATTCAGGTGTGATTTTGGCCCATTCCTCTACACATATTGTCTTTAAATCTTGTTCAGCTGGATTCAACTGGTAATTGACTGGGCCATTCTAACTGCTTGATTTTTTTTCTCTGAAACCAATTGAGAGTTTCCTTTGCTGTATGCTTTGGATCATTGTCCTGCTTGAAGGTCCACCCATGTCTCACCTTCATCATCCTGGTGGATGGCAACAGATTCTTCTCAAGAATCTCCCTTTAAATGGCTCCATTCATCGTTCCTTCAATTATATGAAGTCTGCCATTTCTTCTCCAACCATGGTGGGTAGTATGACAGCCAAAAAGTTCAATTTTGCTCTCGTCTGACCAGACTGCACTCTCCCAGTAGTTCATAGGCTTGTCCAAATGAGTTGAAGCAAACTTTAAACGAGCTTCGAGATGCCTTTTCTTTAGTAATGGAGTCTTACAAGATGAGCATGAGCAGTAGAGTGCATTGCTATTGTTTTCTCTGTGATGATGGTACCTGGTGCCTGCAAGTGTTTCTGGAGCTGTTTCCAAATGGTCCTTGGCTCTTGGGGTATTCTTCTGACTCCCTAGTCAGAAATCTTGCGAGGAGCTCCTGTGCATGGCCGGTTGATGACGGAGTGATGTTGCTTCCACTTGCGGATAATGACCCCAATGGTGCTTACTGGAGGATTCGGAAGTGTTGAAATACACCTGTATCCGATTCCATCAATATATTTTGCAACAATAAGGTTGCGAAGGTCTTTGGTAAAAGCTGTGAGGGAAATTACTCATTTTTACTTTGTAATAAGTTTGTTCTTGTTCTGTTTCATTCTCATGTGAAGATAACACCTAAGAAGGCCATGTCATGTCACTGAGATCAGTGCAGAATGTTTATCTGCTTACAGAGACAGAAACATGTTCTTCTGTTCAAGGCTCATCTAAACATCTTCCAAGATCCTAAAACAAAGCCTGTTTGAACTGCCACAAACTGCTTCTTATCGGTACACAGAATTATGTCATGCTCTGCGTTTCATATATAGTAGTGGTTTAGTACAAGGGCGTCAGAGCGCTCTCATTATTCTATCCTGCTTTATTCTATTCTGTATTAACCATCTTTCTGTAATAAACCTTTTTACCTTCAGAGGATGAGTCTGCGAGTGTTGTCTAATTTCCACGACAAAGCAAAGAGCTCTCCCATCATGAAATGTTTCTTGTGTGACACCTTGGTAACAAAAAGCCTTTTTATAGACCATCAAATTACAAACCCAGCTGATATTAATTTGCACAGACAGGGGGTATAATTAATTAGAGATTTCAGCTGGTTCCTTGTCTTACCTTGCCTTGGAGAACTGCTTTTTCTTAGGGTGTTCAATACTTTTTTCCTGTGTCATTCGACTTTATTACACATAACTATTTATGGACTTTAATGTTGTGAATTCTTTATATTTCCAGATTTCTTGAGTTAATACCGATGTCTGGTGAAAATTCATGTGAATTACCTCATTGGAAATATATTTAGTGAAAAAAAGTTGACACATTCAATACTTATTCCCCCCATGTAAGTGTGATCTCAATCACAACTTTGATCATGACATGGTTGTTGGTATCAGAAGGGTTGAGTATTTCAGAAACTGCTTATCTCCTGGGAATTTCTCACAATATTCTCTAGACACAACAGTCTCTCACACACAATGGTACGAAAAACAAAAAACATTGAGTGAGCAACAGTTCTGTGGGTGGAAGCTCCTTGTTGATAAGAGAGGTCAGAGGAAAACGGCCAGATTGGTTCAAGCTGCCAGGAAGTCTATAGTAACTCATATAATCACTCTTTACAACCAGAGTGAGCGAAAAAGCATCTCATAATGCACAACACATCAAACCTTGCTACAATAGCAGAATACCACATCAGTTTTCAGTCAGTCAGTCAAGAACAAAAATCTGAGGCCACCCACAGAACTGTCACTCACTCAATGTTTTTTGCACCATTCTGTGTAAACTCTAGAGACTGTTGTGCATGAAAATCTCAAGAGATCAGCAGTTACTGAAATACTCAACCCTTCTGATAGAAACAACCATGCCATGATCAAAGTCACAAAGATCACACTTTTTCTTCTGAAGCTCTTGACCTGTATCTGCATGATTATTTTGTACTGTGCTGCTGGCAAATGATTGGCTGATTAGATAACCGCATGAATATGCAAGTGTTCCTAAAAAAAGTGATAGTGATGTTTTAAATATTCTATTATTATTATTAGGGCTGCAACTAATGATTATTTTCATAATCGATTAGTTGGCCGATTATTTTTCCGATTAATCGGATTGAGGCAAACCATCGGTATCATTTTTTCATTTATTTAAAATAAAATCCACAAACCGAGTGTTACAAATATAAACTTCAGACTAAAACTTTACACAACTGTTTGTCCAATTATGTAAGACTGAAGAGAACCCAATACACACACACACATACCAGAATATATATTATTATTTTAGGACTGTTGTTTAATTCAGTGCTTTTTGTGCATCCATAATAATAATGCATAAATACATTATATATATATATATATATATATATATATATATATATATATATATATATATATATATATATATATATATATATATATATATTATTTAGTTAGTTTATATGATATACATATAAATAAAACAGCATTTATGCATTATTTTTTATGGATGCACAAAAAGCACCAAATTAAACTATAGTCCTAAATTAATAATAAAAACTCACTTTTATTGCACCTTGTGGTTTCTGTTACTCACTGCCTTTAGGTATATTGTTTTACTTCTGTTTACTTTTGATCATAGTGTTTTAATTAGACATTTGTTAGGTCAGGAGACGTATTGTGTGCGTGTGTGCTCACTCTCTCTCTCTCCCTCCCCCTGTTTCACTCTCACAGGTCGCTCCGCCCTAATTCAACGTGCTGACGTGCTGCAACATGGATTGGAGAGGAGAAGATTGTGCGTTGTTTAAAAAGGTGGAAGAACGATATGTCGGGAGGAATGCGGATGTGTGGTGTGTCTGTGATTGCGTGCATACTATTGAGTAGTGAATATTTTTCCCTGTGTTTGAATAAAATCGCTTGCTTGTTGTATTGTGTATTAGTGAAAGAAGTGAGTGGTAGGATCTTGTGTTGTCCCATTCCCCTGTTTTGTCTTGTGTTGTGGCTGAGTGTATGTCTCTATTGTAAATATATCTTTCATTGTAAATATTTCTTCTCTAATTATTACAAAAGCGGTAGGGGCTGGGTGCCGTTTATTTTTGGGTGTATCTTTTGTTCGCTGTTTTTGCCTCAGTTAGGGAGTCAGGTTAGACTGTATTTTCTTTTGAAATACCTTTTTTTGTTAGGTTATTTAAATTGATATGGAACAAGAGAGTGACTGTTCTGTTTATTATTTTGGCCTTGGGCAGCCCTGAAGAGATTTGCTTTCTTAGTGATTGTTTGTTTTGGATTTTTCTTCCGTTCTTGCAATCATTAAATTTGTAAGATTTCAAAGATTTGAAAGACGTGTGTCAACCTCATTTTTGTTTTTGTTTATACTTTCTTTTATGTTACACCTCGACCCTAGACCGGGGTCGTAACACATTGCAGATCTTACTCGCACTCCCACTGTGTATCAGCACGTCTACACCACGAGTGAGGAGCAACACGGCCTCGTTACTAATAGATCATTTCTGTTATAATAAATGACAGAATTTACACTGCAAGCACGCAAATACACCATATAATGCCAATAAACTTAAATTAAACTAAACCTTTTAAGCAGCTTGCACGAGTTTCCCCTGCTCCTTACACACAGTGAAGCATTTTGGAAATAAACCTAAGTTTGTGCTCCTGCATCATTGTTTGATCTCTGCGGTGTTTAATATAAAATGCTTCCCTGCCTTAGAGGACTTTCTTCCTCAGTCACTTGATGACTTCGCCTCCGTCTGATGGGGACTGAGGTCATGTTGGGAATAAAAGGCAATGTTGACAAACAGTACACTGAAGAAAGGCATTGTCAGTGACTCTGGGTGTCTGCTAATGCTAGAGTGTGTATGACGTCATGCGCCATCGACTAGGAAGAGGCTAATACTACCGGTTAGTAAAAAACCCGCTAGTGTTCTATTTGAGGTGATATTACCTTTCTAAAATTCACACACTAGACAGTAGAGTACATAGTGTATAGTGTAAATATATAGTACTTCATCTGGGACACAACTTTAGTATTTACTCTCCGAGGCATGTTTTCGGAACAGAAATAATATAGTGAGTAAACGTGTCCCGTGCGGCGCACAGACCAACTAATCGATAATGAGGTTCGTTGACAACGATTTTCATAATAGATTATTAGCGATTTTATCGATTAGTTGTTGCAGCTTTAATTATCATCATCATCATCATCACTATTATTATAAGATTAAGTGATAGGCAAACATACTTTGACAGCAGGGCTGGCTGACTCCTCACACAGGTCGATCAGCATGTTCTCCCGATCTTTTCTTCCTGTCTTATCAATGAACCAGCCACCTGAAGACACAGTGGTGGTGGAGTGATAAAGGGTACAACTGCTACCGCTGCCCTCAGCTGATGAACCCTTCTGACAGGCTGGATTTGGGCTACTGGCATCCTGCTCCCTTGAAGGGGTTCCATTCTTGGGATTCCCCTTGCAATACAGGGACATCAGCGAGTTGTTCATGTGATTAGTGTTCTGTTCATAGGGACAAAAATATTTACGTGGGTGATCAAACTGAAATAATTATCAATTTTTTCTACATAGCAAATTAAACTTCAAATAAAAACTCAAGGTATGTTACAAAAATTATTTATAAGCAACACTCAAATCAATGAAATTAAACCGATCGTTAAGAATCAACAAGTTTTAAGAATTAACAAGAATGAAAGACAAAGCCACCTAAATAAATAAATACATTTTAAATTTGGATGATTCTGTTCTCTTTATAGTTTTAAATCCTATCTCAAAACCTGTAATTATTTCTCTTGTGTTTTCTCATATTTCAATGTAAGAATCTTTAGATTATCCAAAAGTGCTTTATAAATTAAATGTGTTATTATTAGAGCAACATTTTGCGAGGTTGTTCAATGACTTTCAATGTGAAGTTCCAGGTAATTCAGCGTAAGACAAGTACATAAACTGGAATCACAATAACATCCACAGGGCTCTACAGTGCGACCATTTCACTCGCATTTGCGACTGAAAAGTTCTTTGTACGACTGTGAAAAAATGTTTAGGAGCACCGGGGCAAGTGACCTGTTCGGAGTTGTATAATACAATCGGGATAAAAACAACAACTCCAAAATGCACCTACACTGCGCAACAGTTACTTTCACAATGCTTTTCATCATCTCAGTCAATCAAACAAGTGTGTAAATACTGCAGAGAAGTCATTATGATGACAAGAGTAACTCTGTACATCACCTGCTTCCCCCAACTTCCCGATCTCACAAACCGCCATCTTTTTTTAATCCCACAAAATGACCTGCACCTGCGACCTGCTCATGTAGAGACAGCGGTAAATTAATAAAAATGCTAATGCAACAAGGTGGGTTTAATTCAAGCTTATTTATTAAATAATTCCTCACCGATCATAATCAAGAGTAGCAACGGTTCCGTCTGTAAACATACAGTACACTGCCGCTCCCCTTCACTAACTTTAATAGCGCATTCACTGTATTTAAAGTCACGGTTGCCAGATATCACTAGAACAGTCAACTTCAGTTTCCATGTTTTGATATAATCCCCCAAAAAACAATATTATCAGGAGACATGGACACTGTACTGGGGGAACCCATCTAAAACTGATAAACAAACAAACAAAATTTAAAAAATGTAAAGACAGAAAATATGCTCAGTTATAAATAAATCATTAATATAAAAAATAGATATTATAAGAGAAGAGCGAGTGAGATGGTTTGGGCACATAAATAGAAGAGGGATAGAGCATGTCACACGAAGAATGCTTGGAATGAAAACCCCAGGAAAACGGAAGCGGGGAAGACCGCTACGGAACTACATGGCCCAAATAAGCATCGACTTAAAAGAGTCTAGGGTGTCAGTGGAAGACACCCACAACAGAGGCATATGGAGAAAATTGATTTACTGTGGCAACCCCTGAACAAGGGAAATGCTGAAATGAAAAGAGGAGAGGGATATATTATAAGAACTTCATAAAATATAAATAAAATGAGAAATTAAATGGTGTTTAATTTCTATGGGTTGGATTTAATATCAATTTGACATTAAGCTTAGTAAGCTATTTCCTTAGAAGGCTATTAGCTTTTTCCTAGGGATGCACCGAATGTTTGGCAACCGAAATTATTTGGCCGAAAATAGCAAAAAAAAGCATTTTCAGTGTTCGGCCGAATAAGTGAAAAGGCCGAATAAATTTGACCGAACAATGACATGTTTGATGACAAGACCAAATAGCCTAGTTAGACGCACGAATGTCACGACCTTGATGAGGGGGCGCGCGCATGCACGGGCTACGTGCACGAGCTACGTGCTCTTCGGATGTTGACGGAAGTTTACTGTGGACACGTGTGTTTGTTTTGTTTCTGTTCCGGAGTATTCAGTCACGTCGCGAGACGTAAGGGAGTAGAGTACGGAAGCAGGTAAAGACATATTTATTTAAGGGCAGGCAGACAAATCCAAATCATAATCCAAAAAACGTAGTCAAGACAAGCAAAGGGTCAGACGATCGGCAAACAGGCATAAACGGGGCAAAGCAGGAATCAAAGTCGCGGTCAAAGAAAACAGGGTCAAAACACAAAACAAGAAACATGAACTAGTACTATGGACTGGGAGCGGAAAAACCAGCGGGGACTAAATGAACTAGTCTATAGTTTAAACTAACTAAATCTATCAAAGAACATAACATTAACAACGTTGTTAATGTTATGTTCTTTGATAGATTTAGATCTAACGATACTATATCTACTATAATACTCTGCGAGGTGTACAGGGACGCGAGCGGTATATATCCCCAATATAAATAAGCCGTATAGAACCGAATGGAACCATTTTTTGCACTCTTGTCAATGCACTTTTTAGTTGTAGGCTACAGAGTGTTCCATTCTTTCAGCAGTCAGTTATAGTCCTAACATAGGCTATTCAAGGGGGGCTCAAAGATGACCACATAAAATATTTTTATTTTACTCATTTATTTATTTAAAGTTATATTGTGCCTTGTGCAGCCTATGCCTACTGGAATGAAAAAAAATGCTCAGTGTTAAATAAATATTTTGAAATTGTTGTTTTTGTAATTGATTTTTTTCTTTGAAAAGTAAGACAAAATAGTAAAAAGCACATTTTGACTATTTAATTTATGCAATGATGAAAAAAATGGCAAAATAAATGGAAAAAAAACGCGAAAAAATGTGTTTGGTATTCGGCCAAGTTTTTAATTATATTCGGTTTCGGCCAAGAATTTTCATTTCAGTGAATCCCTACTTTTTCCTAATATGGATCATGCTTGTGTTAGTCTGTTTTTAATTAGGACTCTATTGTTTAAAATATTTAAAAAATTAATATTTTATGCTTGTTTATTTATCAATTAACTAACAGTATTTCTCATTGCTATTATTTTAATTCAATTAACAGTAACCATGAGCAAAGAGCTTACATTTAACTGTTTATGACAGACCCCCTGATTAAAGCTTAAATAAAAAAGATTGGTATCTGGATCGATATCGGCTGTAAAAATCCTGATCGGTGCATCCCTAATGAACACCATTAAACTAAAGCGCTTTGCATGTGGCGGATAAATGAACTCACCCAATCACATCCTATATGAGATTATTCAGATATATACACAGAGCAGTTCGAGAACTGACTTCAGCCCAGAACCATGACAGTGGAAAATGTCTAATAATGTATCTTTAAATATATTTCAAAGGAGCAGACTTCAAAGACTGAACACTGAGGTTTATTGTATTTGTTTACAAGGTAGAACAGGTTAACGGTTATTTTTTTACATACAGTCTGTAAAATTAACTGAAAATATTACATTTAGTTTATCAGAAGGTAAATTAAGGTGTCATGGATCACACTATTTTGCTAAAGTCTATCATAATTGACAAGCTCCTGTTTTCTCATACCTACTTGTGTGTTATATTGTGGCACATTAATGTTACCATCTCTAAAAAACTAAGCTTAAACCATGCTCCTAAATTTTAGTAATTAGGAGCAAAAGTGCTCCTAAAAGAAATTGTTACCATAGAGCCCTGATGCAATGTCAAATCTATAATTCTAGACTGCGTTATGATAAAATGCTCACACGCTCACCTCATTTTCAGATAAATCTGCCTCGCTGTCTGTGCTGTCACTCAGCACACTGCTGTCCTCACTAAAGAGCACCAGAAAGATAGCAACTGAGTCAACATCAAGCAGCGACACTGGTTTCATGTAACGACTATAATGTAAGTCAGGTACATGTAAGTCAGTTATTGCACAGCGGGGATAATAAGTATTGAACGCGCCATAATTTTTTTTCAGTAAATATATTTCCAATTAGACTATACATGTGAAATTTTCACCAGACATCAGTATTAACTCAAGAAATCCAGAAATATAAAGAATTCACAACATTAACATCCATAAATGAAGTTAAGTGTAATAAAGAGGAATAACACAGGAGAAAAGTATTGAACACGGCAACTGAAATTTATATAATACTTAGTGGAGAAGCCTATGTTTGTAATGACAGCTTCAAGACACTTCCTGTATGAAGAAATTTATGGGCCGCAGTATTCTGGTGTGATTTCGGTTCATTCTTCTGCAGCCCATAAACATATTGTCTTTAAATCTTGTTCAATCGGATTCAAGTCAGATGATTGACTGAGCCATTCTAACGCCTTGATTTTTTTTCTCTGAAACCAACTGAGAGTTTCCTTTGCTGTATGCTTTGGATAGCTGTCCTGCTTGAAGGTCCACAAAGGTGTCATCATCATCCTGGTGGATGGCAGCAGATTCTTCTCAAGAATCTCCCGGTGAAGGGCTCCATTCATCGTTCCTTCAATTATATGAAGTCTGCCAGTACCATGCGATGAAAAACGGCCCCACACCATGATGTTTCCACCTCCAAACATCACTGTTGGTATAGTGTTTTAAGGGTGATGTGCAGTGCCATTTCTTCTCCAAACATGTTGTGTAGTATGACACCCAAAAAGTTCAATTTTGCTCTCGTCTGACCAGAATACACTCTCCCAGTATTTCATAGGCTTGTCCAAATGAGTGGTAGCAAACTTTAAACGAGCTGCGACATGCCTTTTCTTTAGAAATGGAGTCTTGCGGGGTTAGTGTGAGCAGTGGAGTGCATTGCCTATTGTTTTCTCTGTGACGATGGTACCTGCTGCCTCCAAGTGTTTCTGGAGCTCTTTCAGAGTGGTTCTTGGCTCTTGGGGTACTCTTCTGACTACCTGGTCAGAAATCTTGCAAGGAGCTCCTGTGCACGGCTGGTTGATGACGGAGTGATGGTACTTCCACTTGTGGATAATGGCCCCAGTGGTGCTTACTGGAAGATTCAGAAATTTTGAAATACATCTGTATTCGATTACATCAATATGTTTTGCAACAATAAGGTTGTGAAGGTCTTGTGAGAGCTCTCTGCTGTTACTCATCATGACATGTTTTTTGTGTGACGCCTTGGTAACGAAACGCCTTTTTATAGAGCATCAATTTACAAACCCAGCTGATATTAATTTGCATAGATAGGGGGTATAATTATTTATGGATTTCAGCTGGTTCCTTGCCTTACCTTGGAGAACTGCTTTTTCTTAGCATGTTCAATACTTTTTCCTGTGTCATTCCACTTTATTGCACATAACTTTATTTATGGACTTTAATGTTGTGAATTCTTTATATCTCCAGATTGCTTGAGTTAATACTGATGTCTGGTGAAAATTTCATGTGAATAGTCTCATTGGAAATATATTTACTGAAAACAATGTTGATGCGTTCAATACTTCTTTGCCCCGCTGCAAATTATACAACAGCACTGTTGAATTAAAATTGAAGGGTCAGAATGTGCAGTTTTGACAGTAGTGCAGGGTTATAATTCAAATCACAGGGTTATTGAATTCACAGCAAATACAGTTTAGTATTTTAAAGTGTTGAAATTTAATGAATTTAAAGAAAATCATCTAAAGTAACTGAAGATATGGTGAAGTTTTCAGTAAGGTCACTTTGTGTAACAATTACAGAGAGGTCTCCAGTGTCAGTGCTGTGTAAGGGTCAGAGGTAAAATGTTCTTTTAAGTTTAAGCATTAAGTAAGGTGAGGGACTGACTTTATAGCTATTATAACAGGAACCAAGTTGTCTTATGGACATTCCACATTAGATGTAACTATAAATGTATAAGAAGTCTGACATGCCATTCTTTAATAAAAAAATAAATAAATAAATAAATAATAATAATAATAATAATAAAAAAGGAAGCAATCTTTGGCATTCCTTACTTATCGTAACATCGTAATTACCATCTTCAATGTTTGGTTTCAAAAGTCTGAATAAACAGTTTTCAAGATGTACAGACGTTAAGAAATTATAGAATATTTCAACACCAATTACAAATAAAGTAATTCAATTTCACAAAATAAACCAGTGTTTTCCTTATTACAAGATGTTACAACCATCTATGTCTAACATCTCTTACCCATCATCCTCTTTACTGCGTCTTGCTCTTTTAGCCAAGTGTTTGTCTTCTAGTGCTGAGAGCCCAGAATCATTACATATTATCTTGTGCACTATACACAAAAAAATATATATTAAAAACATATTATAAATGACAAACAACAAAAACTTAGTGATAAACAACTTTATACCACTAACAATGTACAATAAGTGTACATTAATCAACATTAATTAATACAGTAGTAAGAATATATTTTCATTAAAAGCTAAGCAACTTTACCCATTAACATTTGTGGTTTAAAATTGAAGGTAATAGGAACTAAGCACTGCTGAACTATTTATGTCTATGGAACTAATTTGCAAATTGTATTTAACTTTTAACACTAACATTTACTCATTAAACACTTTCTGAAATGGGATTAAATATACTTAATTTGAATGAAATTAATTTAGCAGCCATTCTTTACTCACAGTTTTACATATTACTATTGGTTTATATGCAAATTAATGTATTAACTAATATTAGTGGATAGTTGTCTTAGGTGAAGACCCTCCACTTACTTGTCCATCATCCAACCTAAGAATTATTGTTCTCTTCAAGCGAATTTGCATGTTTCATAACTTTGCAGTTTGAATGTCTTTGAATGTCTTTGAATGTGTCATGTAACTATTATTAATGACAATTTTATAACATCAATCAGGAACACTTTCTAATTGCTTAAGAGTGGTTTAAGTATTAGATAAGTAAAAAGTATTCCAATTATTAAAATAATAGCAGACAGTAAGCATTACTTCATGATTGGGTTAGGTCACTTACTGTAAAGTGTAAAACAGACTATTTGTTAACAATTTCTAAGTATATACAGTGATTGATAAGTAATTATATTCATTTCATTGCTTACTAGTGTATAAGTAATATTTATTAATACTAACTTGTATTAAAATTTTACACTTATATGTTACTCTGATGAATATCGCCCCACTTTAATTTTACACCTCATTGCCTGAACTGTAATTTATGATTGGATCTTATTTCTACCATGAATCATGGATTCATGGTAATGTACAAAACCGGTGGATGGCTACCTTGCTGTCAAGCTAGATTGCCTTTCTTTAAACAAATTTGGTGATTAAAAGTTAAAAATAATATAACGTGCAGTTATAACTTTCTGTATTGCAGTATATACGTGGTGAAAATCATTTTCAATTATAAACATTTGTAATGACTAGTAGTGAGGCATACATACATGGCCAAAAGTTGGACACCTGATCATTATACCAATGCGTGATTGTTGAACATCCTATTCCAGATTTAGCTGTTATAATAACCTCCAGTCTTCTGGGAAAACTTTCAATTAGCCCCACAGTCCGCATTCCAATTCACCAAAAGGTGTTCAATGGGGTTGAGGTCAGGGCTCTTCCACTCCAATCTTGGCAGCCATGTCTTTAAGGACCTCACTTTGTGCACAGGGGCATTGTCGTGCTAGAACAGGTTTGGGCCTCTGAGTTCCAGCGAAGGGAAATTGTAATGCTAGAGCATACAAGGACATTCCATACAGGTCTGTGCTTCCAACTTTGTGGCAACAGTTTGGGGAAGAAGCACATATAGATGTAATGGTTAGGTGTCCACAAACCTTTCGACATGTAGTGCACCAGTGGGAAATGAGCCAAAAGACTTTAACGTCTGCAAATTTATGCAAGCGTTCAACATTTATTAGGGAAAGTATTAAATCTGACTACAAGCCAGAGTTAAATGGCAAGGTTGATACAGAAATCAACCAAGATAAGACGAGACAATTTCAAGAAATTATCAGGGCTCATTCATGAACAAAAATCTGATTACTGAGAAAGCCTTTTTCTATGACAAGCTAAACAAAAAAAAAAGGTGAAAAGTGTCAATAAAATAAAGAAAGAAAATAAGTACAAGAGAATTGTCTGAGACTTTGGGAATTATGAGCAATGCAGAAATTAAGGAGTTGGTGGCCATTAATGCTATGGATGGAGTTTCAGATCACATATGAATGATATAATTAATGATGGCTAAGAATCAGAGGTGTGACTTTTAATGTGGGCTGAGGTGCCTGAAAATGAAAAGCTTAGTCCTATACTCTAGAGCTGGTCCTGTTTATGTACATTTGCTTTTATTTGTTTTTTTTTTAATGTGGTGAAATGTTAGCTGCATCTTAAATCAAGGTGTAAACAGAGTTCAAATTATTCCACTTGAAAGGTTAGATTGGATTCACCTTTTTCCACTTGTATCCTAAAAGCTGTTCTGTTCCTTCTGCCATAATCTAGCCTGTAAAAATAAACATTCACAACAGAAGTGAGGAATAGTTATTACACTTTTAGGATGCAATATGAAAACAGCCTATTGTATCTCACCTGTACTGTCGCTGAAGGTCTGCGGCCATTTCAACAACATCAACATACTGACTGTTGTTGGATTTCAGGTACTGTAGAAATTAAAATACAGAGTTGTACTATATCTGTTCATCAGTTCTATTGGACAGTAGTTCAGAAATTTACTCCAGAATATCCAATATGTTTACTTAAATGCAGTCGTTTTGCATGTTCCCAGTACCAGCATTACAATTCCCAAAGTGTAGAGTTCACTTTGTGTGTTGTGGTCCGTGAAAACCCGGTGCATGTTGCTAGGTTTTACTGACAATAATATACTTTAACATCTCTATTATAAGAAAACAAATATATTTTTACCAAAATTACATTGAAATGTTTTATTTATCCTACTTTCTAACCTTGCACTGGCTTACTGCCTTCAAAAGTCTTGTCAGGTAATTTAGCGGTCAGTCAGTCTAAATGTCTAAAAACTCGCTAGATAAATGTGCTTTTCTAACGCAAGTTGTTGGACAGATACAGACCAAAGAGAAGGGTTTGTAATCAGACACTGGCTGTCAAAACCTCTGTGATGCTCCTGCACCACATCATCCTCATGAATACAGAGAACTGTGCTAACACACAGACAACACCACGCAAAGCTTTAAAACAAGAACTTCAGCCAACAAAACATTGACTGAATTAATCAGTGATTATTTCCCCACTGAACAGAGATCGATTGAATGAAGAGACGATGATGAGGGATTGTTGACTTTTACCTCAGGTGAAGAGACAGAAGCTGATAATCAAGATGAAAACTCATTTCCTGTAGTAAATTTATATTCTTTAAGATTTGGCATGAATGCTGTTTTTCCATAAGTAGATTAGGTTATAAATGTAGAGCTAGTGTTGCCACACCTTTCACTGGAACTGGAATTAATTCTTTAAATGTCATTTTCTCTCTTTTCTGGAGCTAACCAGACTTTTAAATGTCAGAACTTTCCCCAGGTCACCGCACATATACAGTATACATATACAGTATTATTACGTGCTGTGTGAAGCCTCTAAAACTATCACTCAGTGTAATTAAATTAATTTAATTAAATATTTACCAGCTTACCTGTTCAACTCTCTGTTTGAGTCGCTGGTCTATACCACTACATCTGTTCTTCATAGTTTTTCTTTCATTGAGCTAACTCCTCAATGCATTCCGGTTTAGTGTTGTTTATAAAAATCTAACTGCGCTGCGAATAACGAGAACTTTAGGTTACGTAACCTAACAAAGCGTCAAATGTGGAAAGCAAACGTATCAACACATAAAACACACTCGATTTGTCACGCTTATCTAAAAGGAATTATTTTATTATTTCAATAATGTTTTCCGAACCGAGACCTGCCATGTGAGTCGAGCATTCTTCTATAGCATTTACAAAATGTAAACGTATAAATAATGGTACACACCGCCTCCTGCTGTATTGGAGCACCGTCGGGCTGCCTCACTACTTCCACCTAGTGGTAAAAACCGCGTCAACAAAATAGCTCTTGTTTATTAAAGTTGCTTTTGATCAAAAATACTTTTTTTAATTAAATTCTATTTTTACTGAAATATCTTAAATAAATGAAGATATTTAAAGCTTTCCGTATATAACATACAGATTAGCATTAGCGTTAGTATAGTAACAATTAGTATTGTATTTTCCTCCTTTATTTTGCTTTAGTAAATTTACTTATTTATATATATATATATATATTTGGCTTTATAGATACACATAATATATATCATGTATAAATTAAGACATTGTTGGGACACCATGAGTCACCAGAACAGCTTCAGCGCTTTGGAACTTATGCTTTAATTCTACAGTTTTCCCTTTTTTTTGCTTTTTCTTTTTTTTTTTTTTTTTTTGCTTTTTATCAAATGGGGTACTTGCACTCAGGGCTATGATGTATTACTGTTTTGAAATTGTGCAGTTCTCTGGTAGCATCGTTTACATTCAGCAGTACAGCGAAACAGCAAATCTCTGTTAGCAAGAGCACAACCTTTGTGTGGACTGTGTGGACAAATGATAGTTTGTTTGATTCTATTAATATATATTTTCTTACCATCATTGGGTGACATCAATAAAATAAAAACCAGAACTGATTCCAATATGTAGTTGCCCCCCCCCCCACCCCCCCCACCCCCATTATTATTTTAGACACATTATATTTGTCAATACCCTTGACTTAGATGAAGATCAGATCACATTTTATGACAAATTTATGCAGAAAACCATGAAATTTCAAAAGGTTCACATACTTTTTCTTGCCACTATGTGTGTGTGTATACATATATATATATATATATATATATATATATATATATATATATATATATATATGTGTGTGTGTGTGTGTGTGTGTGTGTATATATATATATATATATATATATATATATATATATATATATATATATATATATATATATATATTAGAGATGCACCGATACTAAATTTCTCAGCTGATACCGATAACCGATTATGCAGAGTGATATCGGCCGATACTGATAACCGATAGTTCTGCCTTTTTTAAATTAATAATAATTAATTCCACAATTCTGAAGGAAATGTAAATAAAAACTTTATTCTCTCCATTTCAACAAATTGTTTCACAGTAACTGGTCTCATAAACAGAAAATATATTACTCAAATTAACGTTAACACATGAACAATATTCTGAAGATTAATGTAAGATTTCTTAACTTATTGAATGTTATTAATTCATATTAACATTGACTGAATTCTAAAAAAAACTCCTGTTAGGCTTCACATTCACTCACCACAAACAAAAACATATATATATATGAGAGAGAGATGCACGATACTAAATTTTTCCACCGATACCGATCAGAGTGATATCGGCCGGTACCGATAGTTTGGTGGTTCTGCCTTTTATACCTGGAAATGCAAATAAAACTTCTCCATTTCAACAAGTTGTTTCACAGTAACTGGTCTCATAAACAGAAAACACATTATTTGAATTAACATTAACACATTAAATTAAGATTTCTTAACTTATTGAATGTTATTAATATTACCATAAAATGCATTCTGGGAATAAAAGGCTGAGGTCAGTTTGGCAAAATGAGCAGGAGTAAGTTATATAAATCTATATAAATTACTCCTGCTCATTTAGCCAAAGTGATCGCCAGTGAAAAAGTAGGCTTTTACAGAGACTCATCTGAGATTGCATTTGGCATGGACTCATAAGTGGTTTATTGGACAAAGGCAACTTGCAACCTTCTGAAAGGCGGTGATGATAATGTCCCAAAGAGACACCATCCATAATGGCATGTTGCAATAGCTGCCAGATACACCTTCAGAACCACAAGGAGCATGTGATATGGTAGGGAAAAAAACACTCAAATGTGCTAGCAGAATGAAGTCAGAGGGATGCTAGTCTTCGAGTGGTGTGGGATGTGTAAACTGAGGAATACATTGCTGAGGGAAGAATGACAGTTTAGAGGAGAAAACTCAGCTCTAACCCCAGTGTGTTGATAACAATGTGTCTAACCCTGTAGGAAAGTTATGACTTGTCATGCAGATAGTGCCACATGAGGTCCAACATTTGTATAAAGTGAGAAGAATGGAGTGATGGCTGTGTGACAATGGTTTTTACATCAAATTTACGTCAAATACTACATAATAAGGTGACTTTGTGACTTGGTTGAAAGTCTTGGCATGCATGCATGTCAATCTGAGATGCAATTCTTGCAAAACTACGTGCAAAGATTTAATTACACTTTTGTAAAATGCAAGGCAGTCTATTATCTCTTATCAAATGATGCAGTATCTATAGATAACAATTCAATATAAAGTTTAGTAAACAGATAAAAATGCAACCAAATCCTTAAACTTGTAAACAAGGAGCTTTGGACAATCTGTAAATCATCAGGTCTGATTTGAACATGTCACCAAATAAAATATTTTTGTTTTGTTTTTTAACATATCAGTTATAAAAAGTACACATTTTCGCTAGAGAACGTTTAAAAAACTCATCTATGCTCTGTGCTAGTGCGGCGCGTGCACGCGCGCTATGACGTGTACATTGGGCGTGCGCGCTGCCGGCGGACTTGCAAGTTAGAAAATGGCGAGTTCGTGCAAACGACGAATTTGCATCAACGAGAAGCGCGGCTTTCGTCAGGATTTGGATTCGTGGCGGTCTAAACTCATTGATTGTGTGGGTAAGATATACGTGGTATAATTGACGACGCATTTTGTTGCTTCATGTTGTTGCATGGTTTTTATTAAAAAAGGCTGCAGGAATGTTGGTAATGCTAATGCTGCTAAAAAACCGTCAACAACACCACTGTCTCTAATAGGGCTTTTTCTTTTCTTTCTTTTTTTGTCTCTTCTGCACAACTCTTTTATTCACTGTCATGCATTTGAAAACAGATAGATGGTACGCCTAGGCTGTTTTGGTGTGTCCCCTAATAATTCGGTGTTATTTGATGGTGTTTTGTGTTGTAGAGAGAAATTTGTGAAGTTCCTGTGTAGGAAGCTAGTTAGCTGGTTAGCTAATCAGGCAGAGAGAGAGAGAGAGAGAGAACGAGAACGAACGAACGAATAAATTGAGGAACATGGCATTAGCAGTGATGTGTTCAGCTGCACGCCTGTGTGAAATGTAAAGTTAGGTTAGTAATTCTGGAGGTTGGGGGGAAGTGACTTGTGTTGCCTATTAAACTCACACACACTGAAACTGTGTGTCTTTTTGTAGATCTATATAGCACGTGCCAACAGGACCTACTAGAAAGCAGTCACTCTTTCTATAAAGGAGGGAAATAAAAACATTAACGTTAAGCTGCAGGGTGCTCAGGTTGTGTTCTCACATTATCCACTGATTATTTCAGTTTGCCATTGATATAAACCTATCATTATTTGTTAATGTAACTCACTGACTATCCTTTGCCAAAGTATAATATATATTTGTTTCTCTAAGAATGGGTGTTAGACTGATTTGTGGATGAATTTGGCATCTCTCTGCTCCTGTCAACTCATTTTCCTTCATATGGAAAATTCATGATTCAAGAGTTTATTGATGTAGTTTTGGACAATGAAATTACATAAGTACTGCTCTACCCGAGCATATGAAGGATAAAGAAAAATCTAGAAACAAGGAATAGTGTCAAAAATCACAATAAATGTCTATTCTTTCTCACACACACAGAGCTGCGGTGAGAGTACCATTAACTGTAGTGTCTGTTGTGAATTTATCACTTGACTGTCCAAGAACGAAAATGTTGGTTTACTTTTCAAGAATGTTGATTAAGATTATTACTCAATTTCATTTTTCTGGCATTTTCTTCTGGTCATGTGGGATATTTGGTCTGATTCCAGGTCTAACAAAGTACCAGTTAGATTTAGATAGGTGTCCTTTATAAATTTGTTTTTCTATTTACCCAAGAAAATTAAGGTGATTCTTTCTTCCTGTGTTTCACTGGGCCCGAATGTTAGCAAAACTGCATCATGATAAAAATTCTACTTTTTTTGGTCTAGTAATTTGTGCATTGGTGAGTACATCTACCTCAAGTTTTTTAAATGGAGAAAGGAATGAGAATTAGCAGAGTGGCAGGATTATGAATGAGACAATCATGGTCTAGATGTAGAGCTTTATTTTTGTCTAACCCAATTTTAAAATACTAATTACTTGAGTTTTCACTGGACATTAGACAAGATTTTCATCTCTCAAAATTTCAGGTCATTATAAATGGAAAAATAAGACAAAATGTATCTGATCTTGAATAGCTTCACTGGCAAAACTTATGACCCTAAATGGTTAATAAACCACTTGTCACTGTGTGATGGCAGACTGTTAAATGATAACAGCAAAACAAGTGGAATCTATTTTATTAAAGCAGGTGAGTTTGTGCCAAAAGTATTTTAACGTAACTTTTCAAGAAATGAACAGAAATGTACAATGACAGGAGAAAAACACTCTGAAACTGAAAACGGTGAACTCTGTGGCAAATTTAACATGGTCTTCAATTAACAGCATTTGTTCAGTTTTCTAAGCTTCCTTTTTGTTAATCATGGTTTATGAATGTGCTGCCAGTGTCTTCATTTATGCTCTGCAAGTTTGCATTAGTCATTCTAACACAAATCTCGTGTGGCTGGGCTTAATACCATTTACTCTCATTGACTAGTGAGGTTTGGATCGACAGCTCGGGGGTCCAGTTGAGGAGGAGGAGGAGGATGATGACAACGCTCTGTGCTGCTTCTGAGACCTCCTCTCAGAAAAATAGTGGTATGAGACTACCCAAACTTCAAATATTAATTACGAACTAACCTACTGACTAAGTAAGTAGGTAATTTCCACTACAAAGACTCTACTTCCTGGTCAGGGAGCTGTTCATCCAAATCTCACTAGCCAATGAGAATAAATTGCTGTTAAACCCCGCCCACACAGGAGATTTGTGTCAAAATGGAGACCATAAACAAAAACATTGAAGGCGTAATGGAAAACTCTGGCAGCGCATTCATATTCAGAAGGTTTTTCTTCCTTCTTGTATATTTTTGTTCATTCCTTGAAAACTTATGTTCAATATTTTTGGCATAACATTGCACAGTGTGCACCCAGCTTTAGCTACTCAATGGGCCAGACAGTGCAAGGTGTCTTTTAGACTACTGTTACAAGGATAATCTTAAGAACTTTATATATATATATATATATATATATATATATATATATATATATATATATATATATATATATATATATATATATATATATATATAGCTATGCATTCATACCAGGGCTTTACAGTGCGACTGTGAAAAAATATTTAGGCGCACTGAAGCGAGTAACCATTTGGAGTTGTATAATACAATCGGAATATCACTAAAATTCCAAAATGCTTCTACACTGTGCAACAGTTACTTTCGCACTGCTTTTCATCACCTCAGTCAACCAAACAAGTGTGCAAATACTGCAAAGATGCCATTATAATGACGAGTAACTCTGTACATCATCTGCTTCTCTCAACTTGCTGATCTCACAAACCGCCATCTTTTATTGATCCCGCAAAATGACCTGAACCTGCAACCGTGACCTGCTTATATAGCCACAGCGGCGTCGGGCGCCAGTAAATTAATAATAATGCTAACACTATAAGGTGGTCTGTGATTCAAACTTCTTTAATAAATAATTTCTCACCAATCATAATCAAGAGTAGCAACTGTTCAGTCTGTAAACATACAGTACACTACAGCTCTCCTTCACTCTCTTCACCAACTCTAATAGAGAGCGTATTCACTTCATTTAAGCTTGCGCTTGCCAGATATCACTAGAAAAGTCAACTGCAGTTTTCCTGTTTTGATTTAATCCCCTAAAAAACATTATCAGCAGACATGGCAACACTGTACTGGTGGAACCGATCAAAAACTAATAAACAAAAAAAGTGCTTGGTTATAAGTAAATCATTTAATATGAAAAAAGATTAATAAATTCATGAAATGAGAACTAAATGTTTAATTACTCTGGGTTGCTTTTAAGATCATTGACATCAAGCTTAGTAAGCTATTTCCTTTGAGGGCTATTGGCCTTCTTTTTCCTAATATGGATCATGCTTGTGTTAGTCTACTTTTAATTAGGACTCTTTATCGCTCAATATATTTAAAAATAAATATTTTATGCTGTTTATTTATCAATTAACCAACAGTATTTCTCATTGCTTTTATTTTCAATTCAATTTTATTTGTATTGTGCTTTTTTACAATAGACATTGTCTCAAAGCAGCTTTACAGAAATATCAACAAGGTATACAGATATTAAAGGTGTGAATTTATCCCAACTGAGCAAGCACTGAGTGGCGACAGTAGCAAGGAAAAACTCCCTAAGATGTTTTAAGAGGAAGAAACCTTGAGAGGAACCAGACTCAGAAGGGAACCCATCCTCATCTGGGTAACAACAGATATTGTGAAAAAGTTCATTATTGACTTATATGAAGTCTGTATGGCCTTCAAAGCAGCCGTACTCCCAGCAGTCCGGAATTGGAGTAGATTAGAGCTCCATCCAGAGACAGGACATCCGAAACGGATCAGGCAGGTCCAGAGATCAGAAAGGATCAGGATCTCTAGTATCTCCATAAAATCGTGTGTGGTTCGTCAGAAGGAAAGAGGGAGAGAAAAGATTATTAGGACTGGGAATTAGCATAATGGAGAGACTAGTCAGGGTAGGCTTGAGTAAACAAATACGTTTTAAGCCTAGACTTTTAAGTCTAGGCTTAAAACGTATTTGTTTACTCAAGCCTACCCTGACTAGTCTCTCCATTATGCTAATTCCCAGTCCTAATAATCTTTTCTCTCCCTCTCTCCTTCTGACGAACCACACACTGAGACTGTGTCTGAGTCCCGAACACTAATTGGAAGACTGTTCCATAACTGTGGGGCTCTATAAGTGAAAGCTCTTCCCCCTGCTGTAGCCTTCACTATTCGAGGTACCGTCAAATAGCCTGCATCTTTTGATCTAAGTAGGCGTGGCATATCATAGAAAACCAAAAGGTTGCTTAGATACTGTGGTGCGAGACTGTTTAGTGCTTTATAGGTTGATAAAAGTATTTTATAATCAGTGCGAGATTTCACTGGGAGCCAATGCAGTGTTGATAATATCGGTGTGATATGGTCATATCTTCTGGTTCTAGTTAGGACTCTAGCAGCTGCATTCTGGACTAACTGGAGTTTGTTTATGTTTCTACTGGAACATCCAGACAGTAAGGCATTACAGTAATCTAGTCTAGAAGTGACGAAAGCATGAACTAGTATTTCTGCATCATGTAGTGGCAATATATTTCTTATCTTAGAAATATTTCTGAGATGGAAGAGAGCTATCCTAGTAATATTATCTACATGAGCATCAAATGATAGGCTGGAGTCAATAATCTTTTACTGCTGTACATGTTGAAACAGAAAATCCATCCAGAGTAACCATTTGATCAGAATTACTGAATTAATAATAATTACAGAATAATTATTACAGAATTAAATTTTTTTATTTTTTTTAAAAATTAAATAAAAAAAGTGACCATGAGCAGTGAGCTTACATTTAACCGTTCATGTCAGACCTCCTGATTTAAAGGTTAAACAAAAAAAGATTGGTATCTGGACCGGTGTTGGTCGATAAAGATGACACAAAATAAGTATCGGCGGTAAAAATCCTGATCATCAGTAATGAACAGCATTACACGAAATCACTTTGCATCTGGTGGGTAAATGAATTCACCTAATCACATCCTGTATGAGATTATTCAGATCTCATACACAATGTACGCAGAGCAGTTCGAGAACTGGCTTCAGCCCACAACCATGACATTGGAAAATGTCTAGTAGTGTAGCTTTTATATATATTTAAGAGGAGCAGACTTCAAAGACTGAACATTGAGGGTTTTTGTATTTGTTTACAAGCTGGAACAGGTTAACGGTTGTTTTTCGCATACAGCCTGTAAAATTAACTGAAAATAAACTAAATCTAATATCAAGGTAAATTAATTTGCCATGGCTCACACTATGTTCCTAAATTTTGTCAATTGACGTGCTCAAGTTTTACAATTTTTAGGGTCATGCCTACTTATGCACTATATTGTGGCACATTAACGTTACCATCTCTTTAAAAAAAAAAAAAACCTTCAACCATTTTTGACTGTACTCCTTAATTTTTGTAATTAGGAGCACAAGTGCTCCTAAAAGTTGTTACCATAGAGCCCTGCATACATTTGGAGCCCAGGTCTCAATACTGGTGAGAATGTACATCAGTTAGTACTGTGGCTTTCTTAAATTTTTTTCGGGACAAAATTCTCTGAGCAATGACTTTTCCATGCATTGTAAAATTCTTGTATGTGAGAATGCAGCAGTTCTGTTGTCATTACTGTCCTACTCCTACATATGAGTGTTTTGTGGCACGTAAAAGTTGTACACAAACATCCTGTCTCTCAGCACTGTTGACAAGGCTGGCAGATTGTGTGGTTTCACCTGTTTTGCAATTTAGTAAGTGAAGCTGCAGGAGTAGTACAGTCTAGTGACATTTTTCAGTATGTACAGTATTATGTGTAAAATTATCATAGATTTCAAATCAGTGTTTTTAACTAGCACAAGTATACTGATGATGTGAGGAGGTCTTAGTGTGTGTGTGTGTGTGTGTGTATGTGTGTAAAATAAATCAAAATGAATGTGCTTGTTTGTTCTTGATGCACCTTGATTAGGTGCTCTGCCCAAAAAAAAAAAAAAAAATTCGGCTGGATCATGATCCACAATTATGTTTTTAAGACTAATTCACAAAGTTTCTGAACAAAGCAATTGATTTCCCTGTGGATGAAAATATACCTCTACAAACATAACCTTTTATAAAAAAAAAAAAAAAAGAGTAACGGACACCTCAGGCATGAGGTACACTTCCCAATTTTAAAAAAAACAGACACACCTCAATGAGGTGCACTTCCCAATAAAATGTATTTCTAAAATAAAGACAATCATACATGGGTAGTGTATTTATTTAAAAAAAATAAAGTTCAATAAAAATGGAGCTCTATTAAAAATCACCCTTTGTTAATGTCTTCAGCGATAAATGGAAAGGTGATTGAGTGTTTTCATGTTTAAATACTGAGTGCATTAACTTTAAATTCTTAGTTGGTTGTACATTTTTGTTTAACATTTAAATAAAGTCAATTGTGTTTCATTGTTTTTATTGAACTTTCTGCATTTTGTGTACAGTTTTACACAAAATGCTGTTGTAACAAGGATCAACTATTTTTAGAAGTCACTTAAAACCTTTGTCTTTGACCATTTTGTTGGGTTTTATATCCTCGACCAGGTAAAATGTCATTACATCCGTGGTGTCTTTCCACACTTGCTTGTTGTCTCATAACCCTGCGTTCACACTAATGCGCAACAAGTCTCTCATATTTGTAGTTGGTCACTTGTGGATGTGTACCATCTTTCAAGCATTTTTAGTTCTGCTGAGAAGGTAGTGGCCAAATTTAGCCTATAGCACACAATCTACTATAGTGTATATACAATGTCTTTAAAATGAATTTTAATATTTTAATAGTGAAATAAATGTTAGATTGCTTTTCAAGTATGTTATTTACCAAGCTTCATATTAGCTTTGTTAGCAGGGCTAGCTAACTGTTCTCACTACATACACTCACTAGAGGCACTGCTATATATGTATTTTTATCTTCTTCACTAGTAAAACACAAATGTATCTATATATATCTTCCAACTAGTGAAAAACAATTTAAATAACATTGACAAGTGTGAAAATTGGTAGTTTCATGTATGTTATGTGCCAGGATTTGTATTGGCTATTAGCAGTTAGCAGCGCAAGCTCACTGTTCTAACTACAAACACTTCTTTGAGGAAGCAGTAATCTATTTTCTTCCAAGGTTTATTTTTCTACAAAATGTCTATACAGGTTTAATGAGAAGGTCATAGATCACAGGATAAGATGAACAGTTATGCATTCATCATACCTAATTTGCATTAATTGAGAATATCCGTTCGCTTGTAGCTCTGTCGCATGTCATTGTTGCTGAAATTGTGACACCGTGTTGCACACGTATGAAGAAATTTAATGGCCACTTGTTGCTTTGTTGCTCTCTAGTGTGAACATACCTTGAGGTGTCCCTTTTTCAAATGTATATGTGTACTTCAGTGCTGTTTCTGGCTGTGGTTCTGTTACACTAATATGTGTAAACGGATTCATTGTGATTTCTCCATTTGCCAGTCTTTGATTTGCATATTTTGCAAACAACCATTGTTTGTGCTGTGACCGTAAAATTCAGCAGTTCCATATAACCAATTTTGAACTCCTCCATGTTGTCTGAGGAAGAAGCATAAGCCCAAGAACTGCCTGTACTTGTTTATTGGTTTGTATGTGTGTCTTTTTGCTAGCCCAGCCTGCACTCTTACAGAGTAAAATCTAGTTCTTAAAATAACTTGGTGTACCATGTCTGAGTAACTGATCAAATGTATTCAGTGTCACGATACACATGATCTCTATGTAAAAACAGATTGTGTTTGTTCGTTATGTAAGAACGTCATATTGTCCACTCCTAACTACAATGTCTGGGCCGCAATAATTTTTTAACCACAATGTACTTTTTTTTTTTTTTTTTTTTTTTTTTTTTTTTTTTTTTTTTTTTTAATTATTGTTATTTATTTTTTTAAAAAATTTATATATAATTTTTTTCATCTGATCAGTTGGAAGGCATCTTTAGGACAGAAGTGCTGTTGTGTGGTTTTTATTTATTTATTTATTTTTGGCATGGCTTTGCCTTAACATCAAGAGGGAGAAAAGTGAGTCTGCCGAGGGAACGACTGTGTATAGTAGAGACAGACTGATCAGCATTCTGTGAGGTCAGTAGTGATGCCAGTTCCAAACAGGGGAGGGGCCAGATACCACAACACTCATCTACTTTGGCAAAGACAAAACAAAAAAGTTAGTTAACCTACGGCTGGACAATACAGCTAAATTTTTATCACAATATAATGTTTCATATCATTCAGTGTTGATAATTATTTATTGATAAATTTTCTTTTTTTTTTTTCTTTTAAACAAATGACCAGTTGGAAAAATTGGTTTGAATTTAACCACTTTTTTTTTTTTTTTTTTTTGTTTTGTTTTTTGTTTTTTGTTTTTTTTTAAACCAAATTTATTAAGGCAAATAATTTTAGTTTTAAGGCAAAAACAAAATAGAATTTAAACAAATGTTATATGAAGATTAAATAAATGTTAAAGAAACGCTTTACCTTAATACATAAAATATTACAAAATGTGCAATGTAAGTGTAGATCAACATCGCATTATTGCACCAGGAGTCACATTCTATGCTCTGGTTTGTGCTCCGCCTGTTAGCATAGTTGGCCTATCCTCGTATAAAACGTCCACTTTAACACTTACTTCTGGGGTAACACTGTGCTGAGGTCAGCATCTGACGAGTCAAGTTCTTGCTCTGAGGACACTCGCTGTCCTCCCCAGAGCCGACATTTTACCAGAAAACACAAAAAATTTTACACTTCTTCCTTGCCCGCTGTTCAGAGTCACATGCGCACTACAAGTCTCTCGCAGCTTGTTTCTCCGTACTTGGCTGTCCCGGCACAGTGGCACAGATGAGCAACCAAACTGCAACCGAATATATTTCACAGAAGCAATTCGAAAGTAGGGCTGAGCGATACAACTAAAATTTATAACAAAATAATGTTTCATATCATTCTGTATCGATAATTATTTTTATTATTTTTTTAAAAAATCTTTTTTAAACAAAGACCAGTAGGGGAAAAAAGATTTTGAATTTAACCACTTTATTTGACCCACTTTTATTAAGACAAACAAGGCACATTGGTTTTAGAAACTTTGAAAACAGAATTAGCTTGAGGCCAAGGCAGATATTGTGGAAAAACTGACACACTAGTGACATGTTTCACTTCAGCACACATACTGAGATTTGGCTCATGTGTTGTCATTGATTGGCATGGTGTATCGGCCAGATCAAAGAAATATAGGCTGATGGCTGATCACATTAGGGCTGCAACTAACGATTATTTTCATAATGAATTAGTTGACCGATTTAGTTTTTTTTTGATTAATAGGATGGAGGGCAAACTTTCAGTAACCCGACACACACACATTTATTTAAAATTAATTCAACAAACTGAGTGTTACAAATATAAACTTCATACTAGAACTTTACACAACTGTTTGTCCAATTATATAAGACTGAAAAGAACCAAATACACATAGACAAACCAGAATATACATTATTAATTTAGGACTGTAGTTTATTTCTGTGCTTTTTGTGCATCCATAAAAAATGTGTGTGAAATAAATTATTTATTTATTTTAGTTTAAGTATTTATGCATTTATTTTTATTTATTTTTATGTATGCACAAAAAGCACTGAATAAAACTACAGGCATAAATTAATAATTAAAAACTCACTTTCACTGCACCTTGTGGTTTTTGTAACTTGCTGTCTTTAGGTATATTGTTTTACTTCAGTTTACTTTGATCATAGTGTTTTTTAATTAGATATTACAGATCTTACTTGCGCTCCCACTGTGTATCAGCACGTCTACACCATGAGTGAGGATCAACCCGGCCTCGTTACTAATAGATCATTTCCGTTATAATAAATGAGTTACACTGCAAGCGTGCAAATACGCCATATAATGCCAATAAACTGAAATTAAACTAAACCTTTTGAACCAGTTTCCCCTGCCCCTTACACACAGTGGCACATTTTGGATATAAACCTAAGTTTGTTCTCGTGCATCACTGTTTGATCTCTGCGGTGTTTAATATAAAATGCTTCCCTGCCTTAGAGGACTTTCTTCCTCAGTCACTTGACGATTTTGCCTCCATCTGATGGGGACTGAGGTCATGTTGGGAATAAAAGGTAACATTGACGTAAACTGTCTAAAGCTAGTGGTGTCACATTATGTGCATATGACATCATGCGCCGTCGACTAGGAAGAGGCTTATGCTTCCGGTTAGTAAAAAAACCCGCTAGTGTTCTATTTGAGAGATTACCCTTCTAAACTTCATACATTTGACTGTAGAATCACAGTGCATAGTGTAAATGTATAGTACTTAATTTGGGCCACAACTTTAGTATTTACTCTCCAAAGCGTGTTTTCAGAACAGAATGTAGTGAGTAAATATACCTTGTGCCGCGCGCTGACCAACCATCTCGATAATGAGATTCATTGACGACGATTTTCCTAAGCGATTATTCACGATTAGTTGTTGCAGCTAATCTTGATTACATGTTTAGGCCAGACATTGGCTGAGTCTGATTTTGTAGCTGATCCATCCTCCTGTCTGAAGTCTTCAACTATTGTAAGGTACTTCAGCTGGTGTAGTAAGATAGGGGGCATGGTGGCATAGTGGTTAGCACGCTAACTTGCATACCTTGTGGGTTAGGGGTTAGATTCCCAGCTCCGCTATGAGCTTACCAGGTTTCCTCCTGGTACTCAAGGTGTGTGTGTGTGTGTGTGTGTGTGTGTGTGTGTGTGTGTGTGTGTGTGTGTGTGTGTGTGTGTGTGTGTGTGTGTGTGTGAGAGAGAGAGAGAGAGAGAGAGATTTCTGCCCTGTAATGGGTTGGTTCCTAGGAAAGGCTCCAGGCTTCCCTTGACCCTGTGTAGGGTAAGCAGCACAGAAAATGGATGGATGTAAAAATTAACTTGTTCCTAATGTTTAAGGTGGAACAACTTGTTTGTTTCACATTACACATAACTATGAGTGAGTCAAAAAGACCGATTAAGATAAAACCTAAATAAACCTTTACATAAACCTATACGGTGCCACTGTATGTTTGAGTAATAATTGTACAATCAAGGCAGTCGCCCATACATTATTAAACGGCCCACTACTTTAATGAGCATAATCTGTTATTCCTTGTTTTATAAAGAAAATCAGTTATGTATGAAATTCTCTAAAAAAAAATTCAGGAAAACAAGCTGTTATGTAACTAAATAGCGTCTCATTCTCCTTTCTCTGCACAGGTGTTGAGAAGATCTTGGAGTTGTTACTTGGGACAAGAATTTTAGAGGACCTAAGTCAGTTCAAAGGTAATTAAGCTGGAAGTAAGGTCTATGCTGTGACATAATTGATTAGCAAAAGGTAATGCTTTTTGGTTTTTTTTGCTTTATTATTAAAACAAAGGACACTTTTTAGACTTGGTATAGAGGCTATGCACGTGACGTCACTGTAGCCGGAACTCAGTCACGACAACCATGTGGCAAAAAGACTGAGCGGTAGCATTAGTGTACAGCATGAATGCCAGAAAAACACAAAAAAAATAGATATGCACCGATGTATCGGCTCATAAAGGCTATTTTTCACGCTATCGTCTGATAGTTTAAAAACATCCGATGATCAGGGCCAATTATATCCTGTCAAACAAAAGAGGGAGGGGAACCACATCAGTTTCGTGATGTGTGTAAAGATGATGTCTCTTGTGTGAAATGATGACAAAACTGTAGTTTGTAATCTCTGCACCGCTAAAATTTTATACCGGAAGTGAGCAGCAATGAAGTGGCGTCGAGTCTAAGTCGACTCATCACTTCCCGATGTGGTATTAGCATTCAAACTGCTGGACACTGCATGCTTTGAAGTGAAAGACCGACAGCTAGCTCTGACAGCATGTACAGATTTAACTTTTGCGCCAGTGATGTCAGCACTGAAGGAGATTTTCGGAGGGAAGTCCGCTTCTACAGTGGGGATTAACCAGGAATCTCCATATGTAACAGACCAAAGGTGACGGAGGAGCAAGCCACAGTCGAAAAATGATCAACAAAAGACACCATTGTCTGGCACTAACCCTCTGGACACGTATGGATGCAGATCAAAATGTGCTGTTTGTCAAAGCATGTTCCACTGGGCCAAGGACGGTCCACACAGAGGTGAGCAAGTCAAACTGACTGAAGATTGTAAAACGGATGATGTAGAGGAGTGCAACGTTACTCTGTAGGCAAAAGAGTCACCCACTGAAGCAGAAATCTTTGACCTAGTGCTTTGGCTCAGCAATAATACACTGCATGTATACAGACTGTGTGTGGACTGGAATGGCTAAATAGCTACATCACTGATTTGAGAGAAAACGAGAATAAAAATAAATAAATAAACATAACCTTTTACGTTTGGGGATGGGAAAAGTAGTTTATTCCACCAGAATGTTGAAAATTCCTCCAAAAATTGGACAGACTTGAGTGTCATATTGAAACCAAGTTGTCCCAGCAAAGATTCCACTGCTTTTGAGTAAGGCCTGCATGAAAAGAGCAAGGACACTGCTGGATATGGGAATGACACTGCAGTGATGTTCAGTCAACCTGTAAAACTTGACTTTACAAGCTCTGGTCATTACTGTGTAAACATTATGGACATTAGTAGCTGCTGAAGATGTCACTCCAAACTAGGGTTGCCCAACCTTATCCGGAAAGGGTTGGTGCAGGTTTTCATTCCAACCAAGCAGGAGCCACACCTGATTCCACCTGTTTGATCTTGGCTTTCAATAGACTCAGGTGTGGCTTCTGTTTGGTTGGAATGAAAACCTGCATCCACACCAGCCCTTTCTGGATAAGATTGGACACCCCTGCTCTTCAGAAACAAAAGATGAGGATGTACAAAGTCAGTGTGATGAGGAATTACTCATCTCAGGAAAAAATGAGCTCAGTAGAAAAATACAGAATTCTGATGAAGCTTCGCAGACAATTTGGTCATGCTTCTGTTGACCGACTGCAGAGGCTTCTGACTAGCTCGGGCAATAAAGTTGCTGAATGTAGTGTCATTGTGGAAACAATTTAGTGAATGTGCAACATGTCCGCAATACAGTAAGACCAAACTGATGCCTGCTGTTGGCCTTCTATTGGCATCTGAGTACAATGAAACTGTTGCAATAGATCTGCATGAACTTGAACCAGGTGTGTGGTATCTCCACATTATTGACCATTTTAGTGCGGGCAGTATCCTGACCACGAAGAAGTCCTCTGAAATAGTGAAACACTTTTATCCATGGCTAGATAGGTGTGCATGGTCTACCTCCATAAACTGTTCACTCACAGTGGGAGGGAGAATTTAACAGTGATGAGGTGAGAGACATGCTAGAAAACTTAGACAAAACAACATAGAAATAGCCAACAGCAGCATACAGCCCGTGGAGCAATGGACTTCCGGAGCGACACTTATAGGGATCATAATGAATTTGTCTTCAACTAACTGCTGTAACTGATGCACTGCATTGGACTGGGTGCTTATGGCAAAGGACACATGTGCAAAATATCCATGGCTACAGTCCTCATCAGTTGGTGTTTGGAAAGAAACCCAACCTGCCCTCTGTGTTAACCAACAAGCCCCCAGCTTTAGAAAGTACCACAAAAAATGAATGTGTGGCAAAACACTTCTCTGCTTTACATGCATCAAGAAAGGCTTTCACAGAAGCAGAATGTTCAGAAAAAATACAGAGAGCACTGCGTAAACAACTGCATCAGACACATGAGAAATATGAAATGTGTGATGGTGTATTACAACAGAGTCGATTGTTGAGAGTGGAAAGGACCAGGAGTTGTCGTTGGCCAGGATGGTGCAGTGGTGTTTGTCAGACTTGGACGAACTTGCATTAGGGTACACTACCTCAGACTAAGAAAAGGTAAATGCAGACAGCGGAGATCATGTCATAAAGGATGATGCTGAAAATGACGCGCAAAAGTGCGATGACAGGAGCTGCTCTCAACAACGTGGAGGGAACAGGTACTAACCAAGATGAGGCAGAGTTCGATGCAAATTGAGCACACTGGCATTCCCTGGGGGTCAGTGGATTCAGGGCTCTATGGTAACAATTTATTTTAGGAGTGCTTGGGCAGAATGAAGCACCACAGCACTTACTTATTTGTTTGTTTATTTTCTACTTTTTTTTTTTTATTTCATTTTTTTATATATAAATAGAGATGTAACGTTAATGTGCCACAATATAACGCACAAGTAGGCATGAGAACTTGAGCTTGTCAATTATGACAGAATTTAGGAACATAGTGTGAGCCATGACAAATTAATTCACCTTCTAATAAACTAAATTTAAAATTTTCAGTTAATTTTATAGACTGTATGCAAAAAAGTTAACCTGTTCCTCCTTGTAAACAAATACAAAAAAACGGATGTTCAGTCTTTGAAGTCTGCTCGTCCTAAATACATTTAAAGTTACACTATTGGACATTTTCCAATTTCGTTGTTGTGGGCTGAAGCCAGTTCTCGAACTGCTCTGTGTATATATATATATCTGAATAATCTCATAGCATGTGATTTGGTGAGTTCATTTACCCGTCAGATTCAAAGCACTTTAGTTTAATGGTGTTCATTACTGATTCTCCAATCAGGATTTTTACAGCCGGTACCGAATCTATTTTATTTTGTTTTTGTCTTCTTTATCAACTGAAATTGATCCAGATACCAATCTTTAGTTTTTTTGTTTTTTTTGTTTAAGCCTTAATCAGGCAGTCTATCATAAATGGTTAAATGTGAGCTCTGCTCATGGTCACTTTTTTAATTGAAATAAAATAATGGCAATGACAAATATTGTTGGTTAATTAATATATAAACGCATTAAATATTTATTTTAAAATGTATTAAACAATAGAGTTCTAATTTTAAAGTAGACTAATATAAAAATGATCCATATTAGGAAAAGGAATGCTAATAGTCTTCTAAGGATATAGCCTACTAAGATATTCAAATTGATATTAAATGCAACCCATAGTAATTAAACATTGATATTTTCTCATTTTATTTATATTTTATGAATTTATTATAATGTCTTTTTTTATATTAAATGATTTATTTATAACTAAGCACATTTTCTGGCTTTACGTTTTATGTGTTTTTTTTTTTTGTTGTTCTTGTTTGTTTGTTTATAAGTTGTTCCTTTTTAGATTGGTTACCCCAGTACAGTGTTGCCATGTCTGCTGATAATATTGCGTGTTTTGGGGGATTAAATCAAAACATGAAAACTGGAGTTGACTTGTGATATCTGACAACCATAAGCTTAATCGCAATTGTGACTGAAAAGTACTTTGTGTGAAAAAATATTTAGGCGTGTGACCTGTTTGTAGTCAGAATAAAAACTACAGGAAGTCCAAAATACATCTAGCTGAATACAAAATGCATCTAGTGAATGAGCTGTCTATTAGAGTTGCTGAAGAGAGAGCTGTAGTGTACTGTATATTTACCAACTGAACAGTTGCTACTCTTGATTATGATTGGTGAGGAATTATTTATTAAAGAAGTTTGAATTTCACACCACCTTGTAGCGTTAGCATTATTATTAATTTACTGGTGCCCGACGCCGCTGTGGCTATACAAGCAGGTCGCAGGTTCAGGTCATTGTGCGGCATCAATAAAAGATCGGTGAGTTGAGAGAAGCAGATGATGTACAGTGTTACTCTTGTGATCATAATGGCTTCTCTGCAGTATTTGCACACTTGTTCGGTTGACTGAGGTAATGAAAAGCAGTGTGAAAGTAACTGTTGCGCAATGTAGCTAGATGTATTTTGGACTTCATATAGTTTTTATTTTGATTGTACTATACAACTACAAACAGGTCACACAGAGTACTTTTCAGTCACAAATGCAAGTAAATTATAATGAGTCTTTATTGATCTCATTATCATTCACTTATGTATTCACATGCATATGTACAGTGAAATTCTTTTCTTCGCATACCCCAGCCAGCATGTTATGTCAGAGCGTGGGGTCAGCCATGATACAGCACCCCTGGAGCAGAGACTGTTAGGGGCCTTGCTCATGGGCCCAACAGTGGCAGCTGGGTCTTGAACCCCTGACCTTCTGATCAGTAACCCAGAGCCTTAACCACCAAGCCCCCACTGCCCAATGGTCGCACTGTAGAGCCATGTGATGGAGCGAATGGAACTGTATACATCTGTGATGGATAGATCATAATCAGTTGAACAAGTGACTATCTGTTTAGCATTGTACATGACCATTTACCAAAGGGCAAAAGGGAAGCTCTCATTGAGCAGTAAACGGTAGTGTGTGGGAGTTTGGAGGGGAGTGAGCGGTGTTGTGGAAAAATGGCAGTCGCTAATAAAGTTCTGAAGTGTGTCTTTGAGGGTAACATAGGGTGTACACAATTATACAAGCAGGTTACTGTATATTTTTCATCGTTTTCCCATAAAATGGTGGTTCTTGTTTTTCACGTTAATTAATAGGTCAAAATTTCACAATAAAGGTTCAAAAGGTTCTGGCATTTATGGGATTTATCTTGGTTTTAATTTTTTTACACAAAAAGCTGCCATTTTAACAGGGATGTGTAGACTTTTTATATCCACTGTAGCTGAGCAAAAGTTACACAAAATGCTACACAGCTACATGACTGTACGACAAAAGCTTTTATCAACTGAACTGAGTGACCAACAATTTAATTAGGAAATATCCTAATTTTCAATGTCCAAACATAATCATTTGGTTTAAGTTTTTGTTTGGTATTGGCTAGTTTAAGTTTTGATGTGATGTTAGGTTGCACATTGGGCCTTCAATGCTTCTGATGAAATGTGGTCAGTGTTGATGCATCGGATTTTAACCATTTATACCATGTCTGAACTGGGCTGCCGTTGTTACTTGGAAGAAAAGGTTTAAATTGAACCACCAGTATGAACGGTCACAAAGAAGTTGCTGGATACACCTTCCTGCAGAGTTCAGTTCCAATTTGATTTTAGTTAATCAAGGTCTCAAACAGCAGCAGATTTGAGGTGGAATACAACTGTTTGAAGGTTGATTTCTTAGAGGCATTAACCTGTCATGCTCTCTAGTTTGTAGCAAGTGTGTATAATAAATAAATAGCTTATTTCTGTTTTGCTTTTTAGAATTAAATTTGTATATTTTTATTTTTGCTATTATAGTACACTGACTGATTCATCTGCTGTGTCCATGAATTGGGACAAAAGTCACATTTGATTTGATTTACATTTCATCATGTTGTATTAGTCATCTGTTGTTGAAAACTTGTAACTGCTTGGCAGTGACTAATGCATGCTGGGTTCAGGGGGGTCACTGACTTGTAATTGGGCACTGGAACAATAAGGAGCACGCTTCAGAATCTGCACCACTAATGTGTAAAACCAGCTACCTAAATCTGATCCAGATTTATTATTTTATTTATGTGAACATTCACATCTATGGAATCCCCAAAATGACTGACATTCTCAATAGACTATCTAATTTAACTATATCAAAATACAAATATTGATTACAGAGGGAGTTTAAAAATTGAAAACCCCATTTTAAAAATGTCAGTAAAATACATGAAAATTTATTTTATATTTGAATATTTTACTTTATCTGCATTTCACTTTTACTGTTTTATCCATTTCAGCATGTTCAGTCATTCCCCCTGGCACTGGCTGACAGATGAATGTGGTTTCAGGATTTGTGTGCTTTTTGCATCTTAGATTAGTGGTGGTGTCACATCAGGGTAGAGACTTTAAATAGTGAGAGATGTGGATTTGGTCTTGGTGGTTTTGGTTTTCAGAACAGGATAACCCTTTATTGTTACATTGAGTCATAATGGTGAAAAATCATATTGTTTCATTTTGTCAAACTGGGTTATTACAATAAGATTATAACCTGTATAAAAAAACCATTTCCATTCCTAGCATCTATAATTTTTACTTTTCTTTTTGGATCCACAGATTATAAGCCTCCAAGTGTGTCAAATTGGTCATTTGATGAAAATTGTCTTTTCTGCTGCTTAAGACGAGAGAAAGTGAAGGTAGTTTCTTTTTTGTTTCTTTGTTTCTTCCTTTCATTATTAAGCTGTTCAGTTATTATGGGCATCTTTTCTCATTACAAACTGAATAGTCAAATCCATTAATTTTTTTTTTTTTTTTTTTTTTTGGGTTTTGAGAGACTTAAAGCTGTGGTTTATAACTAGATGAGCTGTAATGATGAGACGAAATTAAGGAATGCTTATCTGTTGAAGTTTTATATTAAATGTTTTGTGTCCTTTTTAACCAACAGGAACATGTAATTGCGCTCAATAACAAAATTGTGGAAAGTGGAGGCAAACCTTTACTTGGCAAGGATCATTGTAATCTCAGCAGACTTGAGTGGCAAGTAGAAGAATTCCTCAATGCAGTCTTGCACAGGAAAGGTATGTACACCTTAGTTTCCAGTAGGGATGTCACGATACTAAAAATATAGTAGTCGGTACCGATACCAAAGTCGATACCACGGTGTGTATTTATTTAAAAACAAAAAAAAAAAATCTCCTGGAGAACATCCTCATCAGGCAGGGAGAGAGAGAAAAATTTAGTTATCAAACACTGACAATGAGTCTCCGGAGGTGCACTCCTAAACGTGCGCGCACACGTACACACACCTTATATTCTGAATGCAAGCATTAGTTAAATTCACTGATATGGTGGCAGGCCAAAACGATTTATTAAAAGCATGAACATTTGAATAATTATCCGTGACATTGGGCTACAGTTTGCTGACAGGACACGGGCTGAATGGCGATGCATGGTGGCCCATTCGGAGGTAGTTTAAAACATTGCAATGCATTAGCATCTTTAACAAATAACAGGTTAGCGCAAACATTACATGGAGCATAAAGTTAGCTGGTTTCATGGCCACAATGCCAGCTGCCTTAAACAAATATAATATAGGACCGTCTTTCAGGTGCTTCACCGAATTCCAGGTGTTTCCTCGCTTTGTTTGAAATGAACTATAGCATCAGTTACACACCGGAAACCGATACTAGCTTTCCTCTCAACGAGTCGGGGTGGAGCTAAACTTGTTAAGCTAAGCTAAGCTAAACTTCTGTAGTTTTTCCCGTGTGCTTGTAGGCGTTCCTCTTCTTCACCACTTGTGCATATTTGCTGCCTCCTTCAGGTCTGGAATAATCGCAACCCCTGTACTTTCGTTACAAACCGTACCGTCATGTTTTAAGAATGTTGGTACCGAAGTATTGGTTCTCGTGACATCCCTAGTGTCCAGTCATATGGACTACATACGGGCATTTAAACGTAGTACATCACAGGAACACAATTGTATGTAAATTTTGTTTGTGTTTTAAACAAAAACATTGTGTTGGGAAAAAATGCTCCTTGTGCTAGTTTAATTTTTTCCCCCCACTGTTTAAAATATACACTCAACATCCACTTTTATAAGAACTCCTGTACATCTGTTCATATAAGCAGTTGTCCAGTAAGACATAATCATGCAGATACAGCTTAAGAGCTTCAGTTAATGTTCACATCAAACATCAGATTGTGGACAAAGTGATGGTGTGACTTTAATTGTAGCATTTTTGTTAGTGCCAGATGGGCTGGTTTTTGGAAAACTGCTGATCTCCTTGGATTTTCACAAACAGGCTGTAGAGTTTACATTGGGTAGTGCGAAAAACAAGAAACATGGTGTGAGCAACAGTTGTGTAAATGGAAATGCCTTGTCAAGAGCGGTCAAAGGAAAATGTCAAAGGAAGTTTGAGCTGCAAGGAAGGATTATAGTAACTTGTATAATCACTCTTTACAACCGTGATAAGCAGAAAAGCATCTCAGCATGCACAAAACATCGAACCTTGAAGTGGATGGGCTACAACAGCAGAAGAGCACATCAAGTTTCACTCCTGTCCGCCAAGAACAGGAATGTGAAGCGATCATTGGCGCAGACTCCTCGAAACTGGACAGTTTAGATTAGACGAAGAAAAAAATCAGCTGGTCTTTTTCCAGTTTTCAAGTGTCTGAGTCTGTGCCCATGATGGCCTCAGATTCTTGTTATTGGCTGACAGTAGTGGAACCTGATGTGGTCTTCTGCTGTTGTAGCCCATCTACCTCAATGTTTGATGTTTTGTGCATGTTGAGATGCTTTTCTGCTCACTGGTTATAAAGAGTGATTGATTATATGAGCAGCTTCCTGCCCCAACCCCCCCCCCCCCCCCCCCCCCCCGAACTGTCACTGAGTGATTTTGTTTGTTGCACCATTCTATATAAAAACTCTAGATACTGTTGTGTGAAAATCCCATGAGATGAGCAGTTTCTGAAATACTCAAACCATGAATATGATTTCATGACTTTGTCTTGTGCTGCTGCAATGTGATTGGATTAGTGCATAAATTAGCAGGGGCACAGGTGTTCCTATTAAAGTGGATGGTGAGTTTATATATTTTTCATTAAACATGGGGGGGAGGAAATCACAAGTATAGCAAAATCTTCTTTTGTATCCCATAGAATACACACCAAGGATTCCAGATCCTCACATCCCTGTGGTGGCTTGTGATACCATGCAACAAATGATCAATCGCTTAATGGTGCATTATACCTCAAATAACAACTCTCAGGACTCGCCTCAGCACAATGGAATGGACCAAAGCCTGGTGAAAACTCACTCTAGCAGATCACTCATTGCTGTTGTTACACCTACGGTTGCTGCTTCAACACAGAACCCTGTCCTCAGTAAGCTCCTCATGGATGACCAAGATGCACCTCTGGACCTTTCAGTGAAGAAGGTCAGACCAGAAATCAGTGATCAAGGTATGATATCTCTGCTGTATGTGCTGGTAAACAGAGTTACCAACACCTGTGGTTTAGTTGTTGAATTTGCGTGTTTTGGTGTAATATCAATTCAAGGTTACTTTTTGTATCATGCCAGCTTAATCTAGGTGAACTTTGACCTGTGAATTCCTGAACCTCAGTCCTGAGAATCAAAAGAAAATAAGTGGGAGGAGCAGTCATCTCTTTTGCAAAAAAATAAAATAAAAAATGAGCTAGTCATTTTTAAGTAGCAGTCACTCTAGACTTTTGTATTGCTACTTTTTTCTGTTCTTACGCTCTCACTGGGGAACAAAATGCACATAAATAGTGATACAATTGTTTTTTTTTTGTTGTTTTTTGCACTTGCTGCTTTTTCTTGTTAGAGATGTTGGTACCTTTGCAGTAAAAACAAATAGTTAGGTAATGGTCTTTGTTCATATAATATTGTCCCAGCATTTGTGTGTGTGACTTTTTTCAGATGGTGCTCTGGATCTTTCAATCAAGAAGAGTCATAATCCAGACAGCATGCTCCTCAGAAGCCCTCATGTGAATTTGACAATACCAGTTATTAAAAGGTTAGTGTGTAAACATTGTATTTGTCGTCTTAAGCTTCATATCATTACGGCCCCACTAAACACATAACTTATGAAGTATTGTCTTGTTTGATATGAGGCCCTAAATTTTATCTTGAGTATCGAGCAATACATTAAACATTCTGCTTAATAAAGCAGGCTGTTTGTCATAAAATACACACACTCCCTCCTTTGAAAAAGTAGCTTCCTCTTTATCTTGAATCAGGAGAGACTACCGTGGTTTTAAAAAATGCTTCTCCTAAATGTTCTGTTTTGCCACGAGCAAATAATAGTGGTGTGTAACGATGTATCCTGATGTAAAATTTGCGATGCAAAATTTGTAAAAAATGCGCGATTCACCTTCTGGGAATCAGCATTTTATAAATTATGCGTCTAATGTACAGTACTACACAGTTTGAACACCAGATGTCCCAATCTGTGTAACCCATAGAGTTAAAATGTAGAGAGAGCATGTTGGTCACATGATTGCATTCTTTCATGGTCAGCCTGCACCTGATGGTTGTGTAGTTACACAACCATAATCGTCAAAAAGAGCTCTTGTATAGCTTTTCAAATGGCACTAGCCATGTATGACTGTGATCTACAGTGCCCAAGAAAGAGGCCACAGAATTATTTTATTTTTTATTTTTTTAAGCAGACCTCCAACACAATTTTAAGAGTAATTTTGTATTTGTAACACAGTATCTCAATCTGTGTGATTGCTGTTTCTGTAAGATTATATTTGTTTTTGTTTTCCATTCAGGCAAGATTCGGATTCAGGTTTTGCTAAAGCAAGAGATCTGCAGTCATTGTCCACATTAGAGCAGTTTATGGCTAAGCTATGTTCGCATCACCAACGGCAGATTGCTGACGCATTTGGATTCTTGCAAACTGAAGTAAACGCTGTGGCTTCCTCCAGTGAAGTGCAAGTGTCCACCCCAGCAGTCCCAGAAAAATCAATAAGCTTAGACTGTGCAGAAGAAAAGTCAGCGATTCAAGGTACTGAAGACACTTTGCCTGTAGCAAGAGACAAGAATGGGGGCCAAGAATCCCATGTTTCCAAAAATAATGAAGTTTCACCTGCAGAACAGTCCCTGAAAGCTGATGGGCCATCAATTAAAAAAGGATCTTCAATAGTTATTGGTCAGACAGATATCGGAGTTAATGAGGACGATAATGGTGAGTTTAGGAGTACAAACATTCAGCCTAAGTGTCCAACTCTACTGATCTTGAAAAACAACCTTGGAAACCTTGAAGCCAAAAAGTTGTCTGAGGTTGGCTCAGTCATTCTACAACCTAATACTGGCACTTTAGAGCAGGGCCCATGTGCCTCTGACACACAGTCACACACAGATTGCACTGATCATGATATTGGTGCACTGTCTTCATGTTCTACGAATCAAGGACACACTGACCCTAAATGCCTTCCAGTACGGAGCAATGACATTTCTGTTAAACCCTGCTCAATTCAAAGGGCCACAAATGGATTTTCGCCTAATTTCTCAAGAACGGCCAAGAAAAGTTGCAGAGGCTCTTACTCTCAACCCAGGCTTGGCTCAATAGGTAACATTGTAAATGATCCTGACAATAATTATGACATTGTCTATGTAGGAAAACCCATTACTGAATGTAAGCTTCAATCACAGAGCCATATGCTTCCAAGGAAAAATGCTAGAAAAAGCACAAGAGGACATCTGTGTTTTGGGGATTGCTTGGAGATAAAAACAGTGCGAACATTGGCCTGTAAGTCTGCTCAGAATGGTAGTGGGAATTATCCTGTTCCTATGCCGGATTTAACCACATCAATTGCCCCAAAGCAGGCACTTTCTAAACCTGATGGTTTACCTGCTATGACTGTACCTTTTACTGGGGATTGTATGGAAACTGTGATGAACAAAAACCTGTCTGATCACTCAGTGGTGACAGAAATACCTGGAGATGTTGTTGAAATATCAAGTGAGGATTTGATTGTAGAACCTAGTCAAACAGGTCAATCTCAGCCAAAAGAACAAATTCCCTCTTTACTTGCAGACGAGGAATGTGGTCAATTTGTGCAGCAGGATCTGGGTATACATGCCATTTCAGACAGTAGTGAAAGAACTCTCAATTCTGCTGTGGAAAATGAAACAACTGAAAAAATAGAATTTACAGCAAAAGAAATTATAGATGCGTCTTCATCTGGTGTGGTATTGGGTGGGGTAGAAACAGAGGTCCATGGTCAAAATGTAGCCACAGAGACATTGCTAAATACAGTCTCCTCAAGCATAGAAAACAATTCATCCGAGTCAGAAGATTTCATAGTAGGAAGTGATTTGAAAAGTAAAAATGCTGCGAAGTGCGATTTCCTACCAGAGTCCCAAGAACAGACTAAATTTTTAAGAAAACAGGTAATGACATGTACAGATAACAGCACATTGTTACAAATGACATGTGTAAATGAAGCAAGCATGAAAGTAGTGGATTCTACAAATCCAGGTAAAGTCGAGTTGAGGATGTCTGATTTAGTGGTTGAGGAATTTACAACAAAGGGTGTTGCAAAACATGCCCCCTCTTCAGATAGGTGTTTGCGAAGTGGAGTCTCCAAAGGCATATCTGAACAAACAGCTGTCTCTGACATGTCATACCAGACAAAACCAGCTGAATTGCAGACAGATATTCATGAAAGAAATATTCTAGAGTCCAAACGGTCCTTGATGTGTTCTAAATCGAAGCATACTGAAGAAAACGTGCCATGTCAGGGTGCTCAGTATAACGTAGATGTCACGGATTTTAATCCTGAGAGTGCGCAGCAGGCTGACAGTATAGGTAACAAAGTGTGCACAAGACAGAAGCAAAAGCTAATGATGGTGAAGGAAATGGAGTCTGACAAAAAGCAGAAGGTCCAAGAGCTCCCAACACCAAATGATGAGCTTAAAGGTCAAGGTAATTTGATGAATGATGCTCCTGAAATTGAGGTGAACTGTCCTCCAGGGAGTTCTGAATCTCCTGGAAAGAACAGCCCTGGGAAATCCATAAGGGTTTCTGAAAGAATGCCTTTTAGAAACCGGAGCAGTCAAAGTGAGCATTCTGTTGGTGACTCCTGTTCACCTACCAAAAATATTCCACACACCCCTGAACGAATGCCTTTGAGAAGCAGGAATAGCATTAGTGTTGATCAGCCTGTGGGTGGAGATTCTTGCAGTTCCCCCACTGCAGTCCCTGTAGAGAAGCTTGGACGAATGCCTTTGAGAAGCAGGAATAGTGGTTTCGCCGAGCAGACTGTTGGCAAAGATTCCTGCATTTCCCCAAATACAAGCAATTTAGACAGTGTGGCACGCATGCCTTTGAGAAGCCGACATAGTAGTGCAGTCAGTCGCCATGTCATTGAAAGTTCCTCTGATGTGATCAAGGATACATCAGGCACAATCACTGAACAATCCAGTGGTGAGGATAGTGGTGTTACCAGTAAGAAATTAGCAAGCACTGGACACATGCCTCTAAGAAGTGGAAGTGGTCTGATGGTAGAACAGTCATCCAGCTGCAATTCATGTGGTTCAGATGCTGGAACTGTCTCAGAGAGCCCTGGACGCATGTCGTTGAGAAGGAGCAATACTTTTAGTGCTGAAAAGCAGGATTGTTTACAAACACCTCCCAAGAGTAAAAAGCTTTCTCCAAGACTTCAGAAGATGGCCAAAACATCTGTACCTTCATTAATCCATAAGGGAGAACACAACAAGAACACTGCTAACATCAAGACTGATAAACTTTATAATGACCAAATGAAAGTCTTTTCTATCCCAGATTCATTTACTTCATTTAACCTACCAACCACCAGTCCTTTAATCCCCAGTCCATGCAAGTTTTTGGAGGCTTTAAATGGGGAAGCAAACCAACATTTGATTTCAGATTTAAATAGCAAATTTGAAAAGATGCAAAAAGGGTGGGTTCAAATGGACAAAGAGGGACAGCCTGCACCAAAACCAAAAAACAAGGCAGACAGACTAAAGGAAATATGGAAAAGCAAACGAAGAATTAGGAAACCAAGGTCATTTGAGCAGCACAAATTCTCTCCTGTGCAAATGTTATTTATGAAATCGTTTGACCTTCCCAATATATGTCGCTGGTTCTTGCAGTCAACGGAAACAAAATCTCTTGTTATTGTAAAGAAGGTGAACACAAGGCTTCCATCTGAAACGCAATTGGGTTTTCAATCCTCGCCTTCTGTGCCAGAGTCATCTGATGGAGTATTCCCAAGTCTACAGGCTGAACGCTTAAAAAAGCACCTGAAAAAGTTTGCTATTGCATCCCCTGTGAAGAGCAACCCCAAGAACAAAAGGCTAATTGCTAAAGCTTTAGCCCAGGCTATCTCTAAGGGCAAAGAAAAACGAGAACCTAGAGCTGCCACACGGATCTCTTCAAAACCACAGAGCACTACTGGTTTGATACAGAAACAGTCCCATGAGAACCACAGCAAGGTTGCTGCAAGTACAAAAAATCCAGCAAGTGCTAGAATTCTGAGAAAATATTCCAATATGCGTGAGAAAAAACAAGTCCAACAAAACTCACTGAAGAATTTAAAGAGGTCGGTAGTAGAGGTAGACAGTAGCCATTCCATAACAAAGAAGGTCTCTAAAGAAAAATTGCCCACAAGGAGAGGACAAAAATCAGCCATTGTCAAGGAAGTGAAACAGTTGGCTAAAAAAGCTAAAGCCCCTGCAGCAAAAGAGAAAATCCCAAAAGGTGGTAGAGGGTTAAGAGATTTAAATGAAAAGAGTGGAATCTCCTCCGAGAGGGTGCTTCCCAGAGTATTAAAATCTAACCGTGTAACTGCTCCTAAAACCATGAGTAAAAAAGAAATGCTGGCGAAAACTGGGAAATCGCAACACACAAAAAGTGATAAGAAATCACCTCTTCATAAAGGTCCTGAAAGTTTAATGTCTCCATTTCAAATTATGGACACACAGCCTCTGTTATCAGAAGACCAGGTTCTCACAAGGTCTCAGAGAAAGATGGAAGCCACACTTGCACAAACTGGATCCCCAAAAACCTCTACAAAAAGAGCCTTGGAAACCTCAATCACATCAGTCAAGCGGACACGAACATCAAAGTGAAGGGTGGAAATGGATAGACTGCTGTTGCAGATGGGTGATGGTATTTCCACAAGTGAGAATTGTTTCTTTTCTGGGAAGAATATTGCACAGCTTCATTATTACGAAGCATAAAAGTTGTTTGACTTTCTCCTTGTTGTCTTTAGTGCAGACCCATGAAAACAACTGCATGCAGAAATTCACCACAATGTTCACAATCAAATGTACACGGTTTGTTGTAAACATTTCTATATTAGCATTAGTGTTGTCACTAGCCTTTATTCAACTAATTAGTGTTGTGCACTTGATGTTGCAAAGGTACAGTATGCCCAGAAAGGTCATTCTGTTGATTATAACAAAATGTAGTGTGCTGGATTGATTTTAGAAATTGCTCATTAATAATAACCTATACCCTATCAACAATTAGAGCTGGTTTTGTGACCTTGATAATGTGCCTTAAGTAACAGACTGTTCCTTAAACCATGGAATCCTCTATACTGCACGCATCATTTTGTTTAAAAGTTTCCTTATGCCCAAGCTATATCTGAGTTCTGTTTCCTACCATACTCATTTCTTCTTCTAAGCATTTAAACACGTCTTTCTGTATTCCTTATTTAGGTTTTCTAATATTTCAAAGTAATTCAAGGAGCATTAAACATTTTCTGAATACTTGATCATTCTGTAATTTCCATTTTGTTACCGTGATATTTATTGTTCGTTATATTTTCAGTTTAACCTGTTACTTGTTGCCTTAATTGTGTTTGTGCCGTTATCTCATTTACTTGCTGATGATCAGCTGCATTGAAATCTTTGATTTAATTTCATTAGAGCTTAATATAACTAACTATAACTTATGAATAATCAGGTCAGTGGCTTGTCATAATGACTTTATTATGTTTGTTCAGTTAACAGGCTTTGTTGTCTTCTGAAGATGCTTTAGCTAATATCTGTTCTGGAGGGCGCAGAAGAGTCTAGAGCAGTCATGTATAAGTCCTGTATCTATTTATGAACTCTGTGCAGTACATGGTTGTGATTTCTGGATTCCAAAACCCTTAAGTGAATTGAAAGAATAGGAAGATCCTTGGGTGCAAAAGTATTCGTGTTTGTGTTTCTCTGAATTTGAAGTCTATGCATGCAAGGTGATGTGCATCATCTGCAGATATTTCTTGAAAGCTTGACTCTTTGAATACAGATGCTTTGACCATTATGAAAATGTGACTAAAAATAAGTGAAGGCTAATGTCCATTAGTTTCAGTTTTGGACAGACATTTTGCTTTGACTGCTGGATTTCTAAGCTGGATTTGAATGTCCTCTGAATGAACATGTGAAACTTTTTTTAATTGTCTACAATTTAAAACTATTTAAAAAAAAAAAAAAAATCGATGTGCTGCCATTTGCAAAATGATGTACTCTAATTATAGGATTAAACATAATTTTGTATTTTGGGGAGGTATTTGGTGGAAGTCATTTGTCCTCAGTCCTTTATTGTTTTACCTTAGCACAACTGTTTCTTTTTTTTCTTTTTTCTTTTTTCTTTTCATTTGACTTTGAGTAATATCTTGTAAATGCAAAGGTATACTGCTCTGGAGTTTTGATTGATATTTAATGTTACCATGGGTATCATTGACAGTTTGATTTACCCACCAAATACCAGACTTGAATATTTTACTTTACTATTGATATTTATAGTTTTTTGATTTTGTATATTTGAAAAGAGAGCACAGGTGTATTTGTGTAATGTTTCTAAGGTTCTGCTAAAACTGGTATAAATTGTTTTAATTCAACTGTTTCCTTGTTGGATTTTGCATGCACACACACACACCCCTCACCCACTTTAATCGGAACACCTGCTCATTTGTGCAGTTAGCCAGTCATGTGTCGGCAGCACAATGCCTATAATCGTGCAGCTCTAGGTCAGAAACTGTTGCTATCATGAGATTTTCAAACATGGCAGTCTCTAGAGTTAACACAAAATGGTATAAAAAACATCCTGTGAGCGGCAGCTCTGGAGGCTAAAACACCTTGTTGATTAGAGAGGTCAGAGGTGGTTTGAGCTGTCAGGAAGTTTGTAGTAACTCAAATAAGCACTCTTTACAACCGTGGTCAGCATCAAACTTTGAGGTGGATGGGCCACAACAGCAGACAACCACATCAGATTCCACTCTTATCAGCCAAGAACAAGATGAGGCTATCAGGCACAGACTCCCAGAAACTGGGCAATTGGAAAAAGCCCAGGCACCCCCCCGTTAGGCATTCTCTGCATTCTGAGATGCTACTTATAAAGACTAGTTTATGTGAGTTACTGTAGGCTTCATGTCTGTTCGAACTAGGATGATCATTCTCTGATCTCTCTCATTAACGAGACATTTTCATCCATAGAACTGCTGTTCATGGTATTTTTATTTTTTTTCTTTCCCCATTCTGTGTAAAAGCTGGAGACTCGTGTGCGTGCAAGTAAATCCCAAGGGTTTCTGAAATGATGAAAAACTAGCCCGTCTAGCACCAATAACTATTCCAAGGTCAGTCATT